>NW_016169504.1:10831-17302 GCF_001687245.7 Rhagoletis zephyria
TTTCCTGTCTTCCCGAAAGCATAGTCATGGAGGTAGCGGAAACATTCTGGACCGAAGTCCCAGGTGGTGAGGTGTCAAGTAAGTTGGAGTTTTGTCGGATATCAATCTTAAGTCCCGGAGCGGGATTGGCCATTGGAATTGGAGGCGGAACTCCTCCCGTATGGTCAGCAACAGGTGAATGCATCACCGGAGGGTTATTTGCTGGCATAGCGGGACTGGCCCCTCTTGACTTAACGCCGCTACCTCTAACTGACGCACTGCGCGTTTGCATAAGCTGCTGTTCCATAAGCCCAGTCAAAGGCAATTGATAAATCAGGAAATTTTACGCCTGAGATCAAGGCAAATTCTAATTAAAAGTCAGCGATAGGTGCTGAAGGCTTGACTCCCCCAGAGCTCAACGCAAAATTGAAAATTCGAGAAAAATTCTTAATTAGGTAAGGCTTGCTTTGATAGCAAAGCCTAATTGAACGTCCGTGAAAAGTTTTCAAATAAAACCAAACAAAATCACGAGATTTGCTAAGTGGCGCGATATTGCTGTACCCGTTCGCGACAATAAAGAAAATCGAAAATATCAATAATTATTCAGTCCGCGTACTGAATAAGAATATACGCAAAAGAAATTAAAAAAAATCATACAAAAGATAGTTAGTACATAAGCGTATAAGGGTGTTAGTTAAATATACGTGGTGATATACGTGTAAGCAAAATTCAAGTGGGTATAGTTTAATATAAATGGGAAATATGTATTTTCAAAGGTCAATTGAAATGCTGACCTCCTAACATAAAGAAGGCACAAGTCAACGAAAAATAAGGTACAAAGAAAACACACAAAAAATTCGCTTTTTGGTCCAGCACACCCAACCGCAATGCAAAGCCGGCATCGTGGGATGCCCCTCCAGACTTGAAGGGTGTACTGGCCATCGCGTACAAGTTGCTGAACTATCTTTCGGTCCCACTGCATCCCACCGCAATGCAGCAAAGGGCAGTCCATCGCGATACGTAGGCGCTCAGGAGCGTCAGCGCAGAACTATGGAGTGAGCTGAGTCCTAAAGAAAAATTTATTTGCATATAATTTTTGTTTTCTGATAAAAAAAACAAGCAAAAAAAATATTCGCAAAAAAAAACCACGAAAAAAATCTATTTATACCAAATCCCACTTAGCGGACAATTTTTTTTCCCCAATTCCCATGCCGACATATCGCACCACTGACCAAAGTTGGAGAAAAAAAAGTCAAACTACAAAAAAACTAAGTGCGTTTAGCACTGCCTCACCGGGTAAATACAAAACTGCGGAGGACGTGACGTGAAGTCTCGGAGAAGCCTTCGGTTGCTGACCATTAGGACCGATCCGAACCAGCACCCTCAGCTCCACCCGCCCCCGCCGCAACGCAGCAATGGGCAGCAAACACATGCCCCCCTGGGACTTGCGAGATGGTGAAGCCTCATGTGCCAGTCAGGACCAGTTAACCTGGCCAGGCCTCAGGCTACCCCGTTGGGCGCCATCTGTTATGGTACGCATACTTTGAGAGCAGTAGTGATTGCAGGCGGCATGACACAATAGGGTGCACTATGGCTAGTCATGTCGGCTGGGCTGGGTTCTTGCATTCACTACTGTTCCCTGCGCCATAGCAGAGAAACAGTCATGCCTTGTCAAACGTCTTAACGGACGGACACACAACAATTCAAAAATAAAAAAACAGCCGTTGACACAAACAAAAAAAGCTGAGAGAAAACGTTAAATTTAAATATTTGAAATAAACTGAAAAATTAAAAGAAAGCAGAATCCAAACTAAAACTGAAATAAGAAGAAATGAACCAAAAACAAAAAAACCTAATGCCGAATATGAGGCACCACCGCTGGTATTATGGTGCCGTGGCTATCAGCGCACCCTAGTATTGATAGCCCCATAACAAAAGCCCTAATGTGCCTTCCTAATTAAACGAAGTCAGCATTCCCATTTTATGACTACAAATTTATTCAAAACAGTTCATTTTGCTTATACCTAATTCCCAAAGCTAATCATCCTAATGCTAAGTATTCTAAGTCTAAGGTAGGAATAAGTAATAGTAGGTAAGTGTTATTATTTGGTAAGTCCTAACACAAAAAAGGTAAGTATGCTTAAGAACTAAGTAGGTAGTTGAATTTTAAGGCAATATTAAGGTAAGTATAATTAAGGTAGGTCAGGTATANCAATGGCCCGTAGTCATAGTCAAAATAAAGTCGACTTTAAAGTTAGTTGCAGCTTTTTGACATAATTTTCAATGGGATATCTGTCAAAAAAGCTGCAACTAACTTTAAAGTCGACTTTATTTTGACTATGACTACGGGCCAAAGTAACTAAAGTTAAGGTAAGTATAAATAAGTAAACTGATTTAAGTAGGTAAATTAAGTTAGCCTTATTAATATTCAATTTACATTTCTCTTACATTTCTGCAATTATTCGTTTAGTTTCGTTTTAGGCTCTTAATTCTTTCCAGGGGCATCCCACGATGCCGGCTTTGCATTGCGGTTGGGTGTGCTGGACCAAAAAGCGATTTTTTTGTGTGTTTTCTTTGTACCTTATTTTTCGTTGACTTGTGCCTTCTTAATGTTAGGAGGAGGTCAGCATTTCAATTGACCTCTGAAAATACATATTTCCCATTTATATTAAACTATACCCACTTGAATTTCGCTTACACGTATATCACCACGTATATTTAACTAACACCCTTATACGCTTATGTACTAACTATCTTTTGATTGATTTTTTTTTATTTCTTTTGCGTATATTCTTATTCAGTACGCGGACTGAATAATTATTGATATTTTCGATTTTCTTTATTGTCGCGAACGGGTACGGCAATATCGCGCCACTTAGAAAATCTCGTGATTTTGTTTGGTTTCATTTGAAAACTTTTCACGGACGTTCAATTAGGCTTTGCTATCAAAGCAAGGCTTACCTAATTAAGAATTTTTCTCGAATTTTCAATTTTGGGTTGAGCTCTGGGGGAGTCAAGCCTTCAGCACCTATCGCAGACTTTTAATTAGAATTTAATTAATTAATTAATCCCAACGGCTTTTTACCCTCCATTCCCGCCCAACCGACACGAGGGGCGCAGTCCGCATGACGTACGTAACCTTTTTTTTTTTTTTTTACGTTTTTCGTGCCGAGTAGTGGAAACAGGAGTTTGTTAGGTGTCGAGATCTAAAACTATTCAGCTACAGAATCAAATTCATCAGCTGATTGGATATGCTAAAGATAGTATTTCAATTATTGAGAGTGGAAATAATAGTTTTCTTTATAGTAAAAATCGAGTCCGATACGTCAAACGCGCTGGAATGACAGTTAAAATCCTGACATAAACCACGGAATGATTCGTTTAGTTCAAAATTAGTTTTGCATGGCTTTAAAAATAGAGGTCGAAAGTGTCTTGACACTCGAGAAGGAACATTAAAATTTACCTCAGCCAGGAGGGCCGGGCTATTAATCAAGCCTGTCATTAATTTTACGATAAATATTATACCCAGCATTTCTCTACGACTTGCGAGTGTAGGCAAATTTATGAGCTTTAGGCGACTTGTGTAAGGGGGGAGATTGTAATCTGAATCCCAGGTTAAATTACGCAATGCAAAAAGCAAGAATTGTTTTTGAATTGATTCAATCCTTTCTGAATGAACTTGGTAGCGGGGATTCCAAACAATAGATCCGTATTCTAGTATAGGTCTAACTAAACTGGTAAAAAGAGCTTTTGTAACATAAGGATCTTTGAACTCTTTTGACCATCGCCTTACAAATGCAAAAACGCCTTTGGCTTTATTGACTGTAACATTAATATGATGGTTGAAATTGAGTCTGGAATCCATTGTGATACCAAGATCGACAAAATTGGATACCTGCTCCAGATTATAATTTGATATTGAATAAACAGCTGGTTGAACAGCCCTCCGAGAGAAACACATAACTTTACATTTTTGAAGGTTTAGTGGCATATAGTTTGTATTACACCAACTAACCACGTTGTTCAGATCCGCTTGTAACAAAGACCTTTCTTCGATAGAGGACAATGTTTTAAAAAGTTTCACATCATCGGCATACATTAAAATTTTTGAATATTTTATTATAGAAGAAATATCATTAATGAATATCAGGAACAGAATCGGACCAAGGTGGCTTCCCTGAGGAACTCCTGAAGAAACTTTAATGATGTTGGAAGAACAATTGCCTTGATCTCAGGCGTAAAATTTCCTGATTTATCAATTGCCTTTGACTCGGCTTATGGAACAGCAGCTTATGCAAACGCGCAGTGCGTCAGTTAGAGGTAGCGGCGTTAAGTCAAGAGGGGCCAGTCCCGCTATGCCAGCAAATAACCCTCCGGTGATGCATTCACCTGTTGCTGACCATACGGGAGGAGTTCCGCCTCCAATTCCAATGGCCAATCCCGCTCCGGGACTTAAGATTGATAGCCGACAAAACTCCAACTTACTTGACACCTCACCACCTGGGACTTCGGTCCAGAATGTTTCCGCTACCTCCATGACTATGCTTTCGGGAAGACAGGAAAATGATAGGTCCTTGCCAGGGAATACCGGTTTTGGTAAAGGTATTGCAGAAGATAGAAGTAGACGTTCTAATGGCAGAGCGCTCGCAGAAAATTCGTGGGTAGGAGTGCTTCATCAGCTCTTACGCAAGAAGAAATGAGAGCTGAAATGAGAAAATGCGGGAAAATATGAACGCATTAAGTGCAGTGGTAACTGCATCTCAAACTGCACCCAGTGGCCCAGTTTTCAGCGAAAACTTGTTTTCGTTTGACATATTTTACATTGACGAAAACACAAGTTTTAGGTCGAAAACTAGTTTTAGCAACGAAAACATGTTTTCGATGTCGGTCAGAACATGGTATTAGGCTGAAAAAGGAAACTGGAAATTGCGTTAAGTGAATTGAATCAAATTAAGTAAAGTTCAGTAAAATAAACCAAAATCCACTGGAATTAAGCAACTTAACATAAAATAAACAAATTCTAGTAAAACATGTTACCTTAAATCAAATTCTAATAAAGTCAATCAATTAAAATAAAAATACGCTAAATTCCTTTAAATAATAATGGAATTAAATTAATTAAAACTTAGTCGAATTAAACAGAACTAAATTTTAAATAAGTATATAACCCAAAATTCTAATAAATTAAAACGAAATATATATATACAGGGTGTCCCAGAACTCAACGTCAAGCCGAAACGAGGTGACAGGATTGATTGTAACCATCATGAGAAAAATCAGAAAAAAAATCTATCCCATGCAGTATGAAAATTATGGGTATTTAAGAACAACCTAGAAATTTGGTCAAACTGTAACTATTTTTCGGATATTGTGGTTAGTTTTTATTACTTTTGTTCATTTAAACTTTGGAACCTTACACTGAGAGAAAAATCCACCAAATATTGGTTAATATTACCAAATTCAAACTTGAAAAGGAATCAACGTGACTTTTGGTTATTACTAACAATGCCTTGGTTGATATTTTCAACAATGATTTGGTAATATTAACCACAATTTTTTTTTACATTAACCAAACTTTTGGTTGTCGATTTTTTCGTTTGAGTACGTTCATGGTCTGCACTTCACAGATGCTTTTTTATAATTCGGAGATACAAAACAAATTTTATTATCATTTTAACATGTTGCCTCTGGCGGGACTAGCAGCAAGCATCTATACACACTCAGCCACAGCCGCTTTATAAATGTGTCTGCAAATGTTAAAATTGAATCAATTTTCTTCGTCGTTTGATTTGGTTCTGCACTTCACAGAGGCTTTTTCATAATAAGATAAATCAAAAACAGAAAAAAATAAAAATTATGTATCGCGCTTACAGCATTCGAACCGCTGGAAGCGAACAAATATCAGCAAGCACCTCTGCTCGTTCAGCCACTGCCATACATACGAATTTGTTCTCAAATGTTCAGCTTGAATCACATTTCTTACAATCGCAATCACATTTCTAACCCTAAATAACATTTCTAGAACCTAAGTCAAAAACAATAACACAATTGTCCCAAGTTTTCTAGAATTAAGACTATTTGTTAAACTATGAATTTAAAATTTTTATAATTTGTCGACTTTGAAAGGCCCTCCTTTAAAAAAAATGTACTAAAGTGCCTTGGCAAGTGCCATTAAAAGTTAGCGCATTTAATCAGGATTGTAAAATGGTTCGGCTTGACGTTCTGGGACAACCTGTATATTAATAAAATAATGTAATAAATTAAAAAAAATAATAAAATAAAAACTAAAACAAAACTAAACAAAAGAAAATTTTTAATTAAATAAATACCATTAAATGAATGAAATTAAATTAAAGCCTAAACCAAAACAGAACCCGGTACTAAAATAAGTTAGAAGAAAATCTAAAGTATAATAAAAGAAAAATGAGCCACTATAACAAGAAGTAATATAAAGAATTAATAATACTAACAATAATAAGCCTAAAAGGAAAA
>NW_016169506.1:0-4283 GCF_001687245.7 Rhagoletis zephyria
TCATAGTGAATTTTTCCATGACAGTTTTCATCAATAACTGTTAAGTTCGATCCCTGGTTTGAGGCAATTCTTTCACTGATGGGGGTGAACTTGGAGACAAGGTGTCAGAGTCTTTGCTCAACCACCGCCTCATGCATATTTTTTAATTATAATTAATTTTTCTCTCCTTTAGATGCCACTATTTATGCTAAACGAAGACAAATCAAAACCGTCTTCCTAATAGTAGGTACTTATGGTCCCAATTGCTTGTATGTATGTTGCGGCTTTCTTCTTCCACCGAATAGTACTGAAAATGTACTTGCCCGATTGATTAAACTGATGAAAATACCATACGCCTGCGTCCAATTGATTTGCTCTCAGCTCATTTAACTTCGATGATATCCGGATTGAAAACAAAGAAAAATGAAAATCACTTCAAAAGTTCCACTGCCACGCAGTACAAATTGAGCGACTGAGCGTGATAAGCTTAAAAGTTCATACAGGTAGAAGAAAATTGCAAATACACAAAAGTTTAACGGAAACTGCGGGCAGCATTGTTTCCGAAATTTCGCAACTCATTTCACTCCAAAACAGACTCGAACACTCAATTGCCACATTGCAAAAATTGCTGATGATGTGAGTGTAATTTTCAGGCTGCCACCGTTTTCAGCAGCACTACTAAATAATTACGCCACATCGGGGCTTGCGCGAGCTTTCAGCAATAATTTGGCGTTCATTTGCAAACATCGCCTTTCCTTGCCACCGCCAGCAGTTAAAAGCATTAACCGCACTACAGCAGGTACGCAGCCACAGTATTTATGTAAATTTAATTTGTAATATTGTACAGGCAATTGAGGAAAACAGAGTAAACGCGACCCTGTGAGCAATGGCTGTGGCGCACACTTTAAAACACCTTGTGCCTCTGTTCCTTTTAACATCCACTTTGGCAGGTACATAGTTCGCAAGTTTGTTCAGTTATTTGGATTGGTTGATTGGTAGTTGATGGGCTGACTGTTCGATTGCGCTGCTATTTGACTCGCCTGCTTCACTGACTTTTCGGCGAATAACCTTGTTGTCTGGTTAAGTCACTGCCACTGCTGTTGTAAACATGAGTCGGGCATTTGGCTTGTACACACATACATACGTACATACATACATACATAGCTAAACATAGCCAAACATCGCTGGCATTATTTTCTCGAATTACGCTGCTACTGGCAGAGCTTTATTCAGGCATTTAACTTGTCTATCAGAATTTATAACTTGCGGTGTAAAGAACATTACATTAACTTATTAATTTTCAATAAGGATCCATTGGCTTATTTAATTTCAAAGCGCGACGGATTTTCTACTTCACCAAGGTGGGAGAAAATCTTTTGAAATAGCGTCAAACTAATGGATATTTGTTATATCTGATAACTACGCTATATTTACGAAGTAAATCAATTAATAGAACATTTGTCTAAACCCTTAGGAGAGTAGTGATTGCAATGCAACCATTTTCCGTAAGCAAAGTTTCTATACATCGATGTCCACCAAAGTGTCAGGGTCTTCGTCTAATGCCTAAAGTTTTTTTTTTTTAATTTTTGTAAGTTGCCTTGTATAGTATGGCCAGCAACATAGCAATTGAACAACAAAAAATGCGCTGTCGTGCCGCCGCTTGAAATTAGTGTCTGCGGAGAGATCATGGCTATTTACCAACTTTCCTTACAGCCAGAAAAAGGTTTAGTTATAACTAACAAGATTTGGTTATAGTGGGAAAAAGACATACTTTAATATGAATTATCTAGGAGTAAATAAATATCTAGTTGGCGAATGTCTGCAATTTACATGAGACTTTTAGTTGGGACAAACTTGTTAAAAATTATAAAACTCTATCTTGTTTGGACAATATTGTTAGTGTTGTATGTCCAAAGCGTTTGTTTAAGTAGAAGAAATTCCGGCACCAAAAGTCGGAGTGCGTGACTTTAACCCGCTAAACCTAACTTAATCCCTCAAAAAATCACTCCTATGGGATCATCGACTAAGCATTACTTCATAGGAGGGACAGACGATGTCTGAGGTCATCTAGCTTTTGCGTTGCAGACAACTTTCTCTCTGCATTTCCTATGACTTGAGGATAAGTAGGAGAGTATGAACCAATGGAATCCCCCTGGGGATTTTTTGTAGTCATTGAGGGTGCCTTTGACAATACCATCTTCGATAGAATGTGCAATTCTGCTCTAAAGCATTGAGTAGATTCTGCACTGGTAAACTGCATTCGTTCAAGAGTGGCGCAGCTTGCAGCAGGGTTCAGGCAAAAGGAGGTCAATATGTCACACGCGAAATTAACAAGGGCTGCTCTCATCCTGTTGTGCTCTCACCTTTGCTCTGGTGCCTGGTAATTGGTCCTCTTCTTTTCACTCTCAATGAGTCTGATATCTGTGGTCAAGCCTAAGCGGACGATGTGACCGTGTCCAGTCACAAGCCCATTTCTGCCTGCTGTTTGCAGAGATGCGCAGATAATACTCAATATGATTGACAGTTGGTGTGATGGAAATGGGCTCACCGCAAACCCAACCAAAACTACATAGTACTGTGCTCTTTATTGGAAGCAGAAGGGCGTATGTTCTAATTCCACTCACACTTAAAGGAGCCACATTTCAAATTTCTCCAGTAGTGAATTATCTAGGAGTAATTCTTGATACACGTCGAGCTAAAGGCCTCCGAATTATGGGCAGCATTTTGGCAACATTAACTGGTCTTTGAAAAAATGTCACCAAAGGTAATCCGCTGGATTTTTATATTTCTATGATCTGAGCGACAGTGGTTTGGGGGTGCAGACTCTCAATCAGTGGCGTGGGAAATCTGCTTGCTACATTGCAAACAGCTATAGCCGCGTGTTTTACGAGAACTTTCTCTACTGGCGCCGCCCTTGACTGCTGCACTTACCGTCGCCTTAAAGGCCACCTGCAGACTAAAAACAAACCGATGTTGGTATAATAATACTGAGTCGAGCGAAAATTGCTGACGAGAGGCGTCTGAGCACTTGTGTCTTTTCAATGCTACTGGATAGTAAATATGCCACCATTACATTTGTTTACAAGATTTTATAATGCTTAATTCCCTGAGATTGAATTCTGGTTTAATCCCGGCTCTGGTCTCGTACTCAGGCATTGCTGAATCTTCACTGATGGCTCCAAAACTGACTCTGGGCCAGGATCTAGGTTCTTTATCGAAGTTATATAAGGATAAGTTTCACTTTTATCTTGGGGAATATGCTTCGGTCTTTCGGGCTGAGGTATTTGCAATACTCAAAGACATGAGCTACCAAGATGCATTTTAAGCATTCGCCAGCCTTACTTTCAAACTACTTAGTTCGGCAATGCAAGTCTCGACTATATTATGTTGGCAAACATAACGAGCTTGCTTTACTCAGAGTGCCAAGTCACTCGGGGGTACCTGGTAATGAGACATCTAACCATTTGGCGAGAGTTGGCTCAGGCCAGGAAATCCTCGGTCCGCAACCAGTTATAGCACTCCCCCACCTCGGACATCGAAGCCTCCGTCAGAAACTGTGTGAATACTTGAGTCATCAACGACTGGGAGGCATCGAGGGGCTGCTGGTGAGCAAAACTTATGTTGCCTTCAATCTCAGATGGTCTATCTCGTTTTTTTCTCATTTTGAGCCGACGAGACTGCTGACAACTTGTTGGATTGCTGACTGGTCACTTCACGTGGCACAAACACCGGATGGTGATATGCGTATATAACAACTCTGCCCCACATTTGCAAGAATTAGGTATGAGACATTTGGCCGCGATGAGTTGAGAGATGAATATGCCTGAGCCCTTTGACTGCTACAAAAATATTTTCGACAGTAAACCTTCCTAAACCTCTTTAGTTTTATACCCGTATTCTAGTATTCTTTCAATTTACTAATTTAATAAAATTTTTAAACAGGTGGCAACCCTCCTCAAAAAATTATTTGGCAGTAAATTCACCTAAATCTCTTTAGTTTGATACTCCTATTGGAATATTTAATTTATCAAATCCATTACATCAAATAACAAGTAAGAAAGTCTAAGTTCGGGCGGAGCCGAACATTAAATACCCGGCGCAAGTATTAAATATATGTTTTTTCACCTTTTCGAAACCTTCCGCTAGATGGTAAGCCGGGGTGTATCAATTTTGATTAAATTAGCGTCCTTCAATTTCGAAATATTGAAGTTTCAAGCATTTCTGAAATTTACCGTTATATGAGAAGCGGCCGTTATTTTAGTCCGATTTCAATAATTTTCAACGTTTTGCTTATATGTGGCAAG
>NW_016169506.1:5175-17298 GCF_001687245.7 Rhagoletis zephyria
CTGATCATTTATGTATACATTTGTCTATATCTATCTCGATTCGTTTTGGCTGTTACAAACAACCGTTATGTGAACAAAATTAATATACCCTTGTGCACAAGTGCGCTCGGGTATAAAAATTTTCAAACAGGTGGCAAACTTCCACAAAAATATCGTTGGCTGTAAGCCTTCTTGAATCTTAAATCTCTTTCTTTTGACAGCCATATCGCAATTTTTACTTTATCTTATTAATTTACTTAAACTGCAATTTTCAAACAGCTGGCAACTCTCTAATTGATTCTTTTTCATATCTATATTTCAAGTCCGACCTTAAAGAATGCACTGGTGGAAACTACATTCAATTCCATGCATTAGTTTTCGAGTGATGCGCGCACAAACATACAAACAGACAGACAGACAAAAATTCTAAAAATTGTTGACTTGGCTTCTGCTGCTCTAACAAAGTCCCCCCATATTAAATTTGCTATAATATCTACAATGCACAGACATCGGCCTGTTAATATATCATTATATTTATAGATACTTGAAATGCTCTTAAAATTTTAATTCAAATTTCAACCCATTTGAGATGCTTAAACAGAACATACGCGGATGTACCTATGCTAAAGTATTAATTTCCGGCTGTACATATTTGCCAGTTAATTCTATTATTCCATTCCCAGCGCTCGGCGGATATGTCAGGACCACAATCAATACAAATAAACCGCATACGCCAAATTTAATTAAGGTTTCCATTTTAATTTCATTATATCATTTGTTAACCACAAACTGATAGACTAATTGCAAATTCAGCACCTGTTAAGTAAGCAAGTATGTATGTATGTATGTATTTATTGCAAAACTAAAAAAAATTTCTATTATTTAATTAAATGCGACAAATAAATTTTCTACTACACACACACACACTATTAAAGTGTTAAAATTGAAAATTTATGTGCTTCCTGTCACACCACCCATCATCCATTAAAATCGACGACACCGATCCCTAAATACGCCCACATCTGCTTCTTTGATACTTCCACGTCGTGCTTGCCCACATTGTCATTAGCTGCAAAAGAAGCTGTCAGGCAGTTAGGCCGAATGGCCGACAAACCGCGCAGTTGCCGGCAGAGCAGATCATCCATCAATTGTCAACGTCAAATGCCCGCTATGCCGCCCCCCGCCTCTCCGCGGCATACAACAATAAACGCAGCAATCGACCAGCGCGTAAGCCGTTGCTTCACTTTTTCCACGACTGATTGCTTCCTTTGAATGCCTGCGTGCGTTGTGCTCTTGGCTGAGTATTTAGGCGGTTTGCGACCAATTGCGCTCGCTTACTTGTAGGCCTAACACTTACAAAGGGAGAGGGCTCTTTCGCATGCATCTGTGAGGATAATGGTTGCGCATATGTATGTATGGCTATGTAAGTTTGGCAATCGCGCATTGCTTTCGTCATTCAATATTGTTTGTCCTATGCATCGTAATATTGTTTGGAAATCCTTTACTTACACAACGGTGACAGCACTAAGTTCGATATGATGAAAGTAGTTAAATGCCTGCAGGAAAAGCGGCTAGTATGTGGCCGATACACTTCTACACATCCCTATTTAAGTTATTCCCAACAGACGCATCTTAATTTTTAATCACGCATTTTATAACTCACCTTGACTTAAAAAAAATATAATAAAATAAAAAGTGCATCCTTCCATTGTAATGCAAGCCAAAAACTTACCACGATGTCACGGTCAAAGTACTTTTCGGCTTTTCTACTGTCAGCCGTTTTAGGCGGCATCTCAAAAATTTCGTATAAAATAAAAAAATTCTTTACCAGCACTGACATTTCCTTCAGGAATTGTTTATACCTATATATGTATGTATGTATATGCTTCGCATGTGTTTTTAGCAGTATATCAAATGTTTTACGATTCTCATGGCCATTCCGAATACTGCGCATCTTTCGTTTAGCGTTAAATCAGTTTCAATGATGGCATCACTAATCGTCTGGTTCTGAAAGGATTTCTATGCAAGCGTTTTTTGGCTAGGGTGGCTGCAAGGATGTTGGATGTAATTGATGTGGGATTCAAGCTTCAAGCGTGGAACAACTTTAGCTTGCTTTAACTTTAATCCTATAAATATGCACCTCTCCGCCGCATGGGCATTTTTGTATTTTCCAAACATCATCGCATCTTCTTGAAAGGCAATTTTCAGTGTTATGCCGTCCGGACCCGGAGATAAGATTTTTTCAGGTGTTACCTTTCATCGTTTTGCGGTGAGGAAACAGTGTCTGAATAATTTCTCCTAGCAATACAAGGCATTTATGTAGGTTGTAATGGTTTGCTGATCTTGGACATAACGACCCGATATGCACCTCCCCAAGGGTTGACATCCGCCCCTCACAAATTTTTTGTATGCAGCTACCTTGCTTCGTCGAATTTAATTTTTTAGCATTTTGTGCAAGATTTTGTATTCTCCGTGACAACCTTCATGACACCGATCGTGTCTACGTCTTTGGGATCGCCGCCTAGCCGGCAGGCATTTCGCACAGAGGTCATTGATGGTTTCATTCCACCAGTAAAATGGTTTTCGCTTGAAGCTAGCTTTTTTCTAGACATAATTACATCGCAGGATTTTTGATTCGCTGCCGCAAGATCCTCAGCTACCTGCACAGAATAAGAGTTCTCCTTTACAATGCTGGCACATTCTTTGTATTTGTGTCCTCATCAAGCATTGATGCATTCCAGCTTATACACTTTGTGCTGCCATGTCGATAGTGAGATGGCTTGATGACCGCTGTGAGTATAATGTTCGCGAACACACCATTTTGCTCGCGTTGCGAAGAAGTTGCTGCTAAAAGTTATATAAACCATCGTTCCCAACCGGTGGGTCGTCGAAGGGTTACAGGCGGGTCCGATTCGCGATCCTAAAATTATCAGAAATAATTGAGTAAACCACCAGAAAAGATAAGAAAAACATAAGATTAAAAACAGCATCATTCAATCCTGACAATGGTGTATTAGTTCAATTGAAACAGTTTCAAAAATCTCATTAATATTGTACATACTCTAGCTTAACAACAACAATTTTATATATTGATACATATATACAAATTTTCTCCACTTTAACACAGTGTGGCAGTAAATTTTTACACACAAAAAATTAATATATATATTGCCGAATATATGGGCCAAAAATAGTGAAACTACGTTTTTTAGTTCTTCTCTCTGACGTCAGGATTTTTCATGAAAAAAATTTTAAATTTTAAAGATATGATAAATCAAACAATTACTTAAGCAACTCAGTACAAAGTAGAATAACAATGTGTGTATCATATGATAGAGAAAATTCAGTAGAATTAAAAAAGTTTAAGTTTTTAGTGCTCAAGAACGAATAGGTACTGAAAAAATCCTTTTAGAACTTTATTCTTGAAATCCTTGAAAATTTGCAATAAGTACCTATTTTTGAATAAATTTAATGCCAAGGACTAATATACACAGGACCACATCCTCAAACTACGCACTTCCAAATTTATTAGAAAAATAAAATTAATTAAAAAGTCATTTTCAATACATGTTCGTCGTTGTGAACCAAAAGATTTAAATTCTTTAAGTTCTACAAAATTCTATATTTCATTTTTTACCCATATTATTATTCCACATTGCACTAAATTTTTTTAAAATAATTTTTGATTAATCACATTCTTTAAAGTCTTTTTAAAAAAATCCTGAGTGATAAAAACTCAAGTGAAAAACTAAAAACGCAGTTTCACTTAATCTGACCCATAGCTTCTAGGGTATATGGAATGTTTTGTGTGTTAAGAATTTTTTTTATTTTTGCCCGCCAGTGTAATCATTTCCAGACTGTGTGAATTTGTTTGCCAATATTATTTCGGCAACCTTCTAAATTTTGACTGATTTTGGACTTGGATAGCTTTCTAGATAGGAAATTTCAATGGAAATCAGGCATTATAGTAAACTGATTGGAGGCTTTGTGCGGCCACTAAATCTTATCCGATCGTCACCAAATTTTATACTGGAAGCATTAAAACAAAAAGAAAGCTTTTTCTGCCCGGCGATTTAAAATCCATTTTTCAGGGTCAGTTTAGCGTATATACATTTGCAATATTTTATGATAAATTATATATACATAAGGAAGGGATGCGATAGAAATTAAATTTTTTTACACCACAATGGACCTATGGACCGTGGAAGTATTACGATAGCGAAAGGTGGGCCGCCAGCTGGAAAAGATTGGGAACCACTGATTATCGGTTGTTGAACTCTTTTGTTCCTTACGAAATGTGCTGCTGCTTCTTTGGTTAAGTAGTACTAAGTCTTTTATTCAGACTTCTGGTTTAAAAAAATATATTAAACATAAAATAAACCAAAGAAATATAACCAAAAATCTCCAAAACATAAAGCGGCTATATTATTTCTGCCATCAGTGTATATATGTATGTACAAATATTTCACCAACTTCCCGATGAGCTAGGACTTGAAACTTCAATGAAAATGTCATATAAAAGATGGCAAAGCTAGGTGGCGCAGGAGTCGAGGTATTTGGAAAAGCGGTACTTATGGTCCGATTTGGTACATACTTAGAAAGAATAACATCCTTACAGATACAGAACATACCTTATTGATTGGAAAATTACAGTAAGGAAATTTTTCATTCAAATCGAATGAAATTCAGTTCGACAGGAAACATTTTCGATGAACTCTAAACTATTGATAGTAAGCCATCGTTGATAGTTTTATTCAATTTCATCGAGTTTTATTCGAAAACAAAGTTTTTTTATATAAACAAATTCTCTACACTATTGCAGTGGGAACTACCAGTGTCCTCTTAATCGTTTTCACGTAATTAATTTTTAAGCAAATTTCAAAACATTTGCTAATTAAACTTATCACGTGGGTAGATTAAAAAAACTAGTTTCATTTAATATTTTGCAGCTAGTGGTTCAAATATTCAGGCGTATATTCGAGATGAACAGTATTTCTGTTTTTTTCTTGGTGGTCTTAAAAAATGTTCATTTTAATTTTTTTTCTTATTTAATACACTGACGCGTATGCTTATCCATGTTCATTTGTACAATACATACATTCTATTTAAAACAAACAAGCGCACACAATTTGAATCTGCATTAAAAAACGGAAACTGCTGACAGCGGCAAATACCAGCTTAGTGAGTGCCCCAGCCGTTGTGCGTTGATGACATTCTCGACATGTTATGGCAGGAAACCCATAATATCCTACACACTCAAATCCGTACATTTATTTACTTTCAATCAAAATTATCCTAGCGCTATCAGCGCAGCGCTCATAAAAAAGAGTGAAATGGAGAAAAAAATTAAAACAAAGTGCTACACATACATACTCATCGATTTCGGCTAAGCTAAGGCTGTTGAAACTGTGCCTCCACTCACCATCCCAATTCGTAGCAGCTCGCTGCGACCAGTTGGTCCCAAGCTGATGCCATTATTTTACCATCGAACTGCATAGCATCGAGAGTTAATAGGCGATTTGCGTTGATAGATGAGTTTTAGGTTTTATGCTACGCCCATTTGTTCAGTCTTTGCTATTCCTTTTTATGTACATACTTCCAGCCGCATTCTTTTTTCGTCTCTTTTTTGTGTTCTGTGTAAATTTGAATTTAAAAAATTTTCTCGCGGCACTGCTAATTCAAGTTGGATTATGGGTAGTTTTATATGTATAAGTGTATCCTCTATGAAGCTATTTCCTTTTTTCTAGGAGTCAGTGGTTTTTGAATAGAATATGGTCAGAAATGTAATCGAATTTCTTTCTAGTTTATTAAAAAACTTTTGCGAAATAAATTTGTATTGTGATTCAGGATTTTCTTCTTATAAATACAAATTTTTAGAAGAAGTTGCTGAAAAACTCCCCGTTTTAATACCCAAAGTATTGTGAAAAAACTTAACTTCCATCTTGTGCACTTGATTTCTTGTTCGCAACACAAGCAAATTAGCTTCAGCTTCCATCCTCATCCTCAGATGCGCTTTCACTGAGTTCACAACAAACGAAAGCCTATGCTACGATTCCTCAAAAATATCTCGAAGCTAAACAAAAAGTGAAAGGAATAACTACAAAACGGCCTGTCTGCACTCGGGCATACAAGTAAAAGTAAGCTTTAAAAGATTGTCAACAGAGGGCACCAGCATTAATTAAGCATACCGGACAATGTTGCAGCCACCTCCGATTTGCAGGTAATTTTGGACGAAGACCAAGAGATATCGACCGGCGTGTCACTGTTTGCCACATGCTCCTTCAACGGTACAAAGAGAAGTTGGTTCTACAGTATATTGGCACCGCCGATAAAAAATAGATTTATTATGACAATCCAATGCACCTGAATGTGTATGTGCAGCACTGCAAACGTGAACCATCGACGCCAAATCCAAATATCCATGGCAGTAAAATAATGCTCTGTATTTGGAGGAAACAGAGGGGAATGCTGTGTCGAGAGTAGGAATGTTAGACCCGGGATTCCGGTCTTTTTTAAGTCCAGGTTCTTGGAAAATAATCCCGGGATTATGATGACCATTTTTGCTATATTTCTTTTGTTTATTTAATATTTAATATTTAATATTTTTTTTTAAATGTTCATTATACATATAACACCGTGCGATGGGCAATTTTACAAATAAATTTACAATTACACACAATTTTGAAAACAAAAAAAAAATATATATATATATATGTTAAGGACTAATATAAACTCGACATCCTCAAATATCGTCATTCTATACCGGAACTGAAATAATGAGATCCCGAAAATCCAGGGATCGTAAAAATCGAAAAAATTAACATCCCTAATCATGAGCTTCTGAAAGGGGGTCAGAAGATTGAGTGGGATCTCTGCAGACACCGATGCGATTCAAGCGAGCTACTATTGCGGAAAAACGGCCAGAATGGACAAACGGACGTGAAATTTTTAAAGAGCGCTTAAAAGGGGAAAACCATAAAAAGAATAGTAAATGGGGTACGAAAAATTTAGGTACTTAAGCGGGTTGGGTGAATAAGCGGGGAGGTACTTAAGAGAGGGATTTTCTTCAGATTGCATTAAAAAATTCACGGTGCTACGGTTACTCAAGCGGGTTAGGTACTTAAGCGGCTTCCACTGTATGTAGCTAGCGGTGGATAATACCTTAAATAAAATACATTGTACTAGGGCTGTGCGATTATTTGATTATTCAAAATCTAAATTAATCATAAAGTAAATAACTCAAAAGTTCACTTGCTCGAGTAATCGAAATTTTCGATTAACCAAAAACAAAATTATTTGAGTAATTTGCTTTATGATTAATCAACATTATGAGTATGGAAATTGAAAAGCAGAGCCCTCTCACGACGAACAAAGATCACGCTCTACAAGTCTCCCGTCATGCTCGTTCGCTTGGACGAGGGGTATGGGAGGAGATGGAATGACGAACTGACGAAACCGAAAAACGGTTGTAGTGCCAAATAAGAAGACGAAATGTACGTACATATGTATGTCTAGAAAACTGGAAACTTACATTGTGTCTATCACAACAAGCTCAATTTGGTTATTCATCTTCCGATCAGGAGGCAGACATATGACTTGAATCCATTCTTATGCTGCAGCCTGCATAGACTACCATGATTCCACCCACGTCGAATGAGATCAGCATCAGTCCGTTATGGAATTTGTGAAACCTGTATTTTCCGCCGGTGGATGCCAGCTGGTATTCAAATAGCCAGCTCGATTTATAAATCGTGACGCGATCAACTCTGGTAGGTGTACTCCAAGCACTTATTGAAGACGTCTATGCACGCTAGCTCTTCGTTTCCTTCGGGACACAGGCGAAAATAGGCGACGTGTTGATGCATCTAGTTTATTTTTTTTTTGTAGTTTGCGGTGCTACGCTCATCTACTGCGTTGAAAATCAGCCTTCGCTGTTGTATACTTCGCAAAGTGCCATGCTTCGCATGCCTTTCCCCGCTCATCGCATTTCTTGGAAGTTGGTGATGTTAGCCCGTTGTATACATATGTATGTACATGTGTTCGTGCGCGAAAATTCCCATGCGCTCTTTTTATGCTACCGGGGTGCTCGATATTCAAAATTCAACTCACATCTGCCTAAATCCGATTCGCAAAATTGTTTTTGCTCCTTTGCACTTTGCCTCCGCTGCTGCCATGTTTTCCCTGTGGCTGTAGACGCCTAGGTATGCATACGCTTATTCTTGCCACCTCATTGCTGTCAACCACACGCCATCTGCCACATGCAAACATGCCAAACACCTGAGTTGTCACATCCCCACCAGCATCGTTGCCGCTTTGCGTTCTGAGTCTCCACCTATTTAGCGCCGCCTTCTGTTGTTACCCCATTACGGTGAGTTTGCACTACGGACCCATCCTTCCCAACTTAGCTTTTTTGCTACGACAATTACCCTTTTTACTTGCAAGCACTCTGAAATTTTCACCGGAGTTTTAAATGAATTTTTCATGGCACTGGAAATAATAGAGTAAGTAGCGTCGATTCCAGAACACCTGTACGGGATTAAAGTTGTGCGACAAAAGAAGCATTTGAGTGCATAATGGAACAAACAAAAAGGACAAAGAGCCAAGTAGGATAAAATACAATGCTAAATAGTTTTGCGTTAAGCTTGCCACTTTTTTTCCTTTCCTTTCCTTTCCGCTAACTAAGTATGTATTTACATATGTATGTATGTATTTGAAAGGACTCATTTATATTTAAATTCTTTTCTGCCTGATTTACGCTTTTAAAGCACTTATGTACTTATTCATGAATTGGCACGTGTTTAAATGAGTGTCTACATATTTTTCCACAGACAAGGCAGAGCAGAAGGAAACTTTCATGGGCTCCACGGAGTTAAGTATAAGTTGTTTAAGTGTTTTAGGGCAATTCGCTTACCACCTGGCAACTCTCCCACTTAGCTGCATACAAGTAAATATTAATGAATAAATTCCTTAAGCTACATCTTTTCTTAAATCTCTGACGCACTGATCTACGTGGCAGTATTTTTTTTTTTTGTTTTTTTTTTTTGCTGCCATCATTAACCACCAACATCCAAGACACCGTCGCATTGTCTAAAGACTTGAAACGTCTACTAACGGTTGTATTCTCAGATTTGCTTTTATCTCAGCTGTAAATCTGCCAGATGACAAATCACTTGCGTGCGTGGTGGCAACGACGGCAGTTGCATGTCACTTGCATTTGCCGTACGTAGCCTTGTCTTTATTCTCTACTAAATACCTGAACTTACTTATACACTGAACGTGATATATTTAGTAGCGTAGTGGACTTTTCGTTACGTGGTAAAGCTTTAAGTACAGAACGAAACTTTATAAGACAGACGGTGGCGAGGAGCTAGATGGAAAGCCATTTTCCTTCAAGTACAATATTATGTGGGTTCTAGTATGTACATATGTATGTATGTGTGGGTGAGCAGAGTGATTCACACTGTGCCGCCAGTGGATAAGCTACATCTTCTGTGCTATTTAGACATCTGCTTCTAAGCGTTCGTTTCAGCCATATCAACGAAATGATATAAAGGGCCTGTCCTTGCATCAAGAATCTTAGCCCTATCACGACATCGTCCCATCGAACTGGCCATTGGGTCGAAGCCACCTTTATGGGTGTTTTATTTCCAAATAATTTCAGAGCAACCGATGTGTTGCTATTTCTTTCTATAATACGGTTTAGCCTTAGCCGCTGGGTCTTGTTTCCAGGTGGAGTAGAAGTCAATGCCTTGTAATTTGATGAACTCGGATCTGTCGAAGCTTATCGAATGATTTCTTCATCGGACTGCAGAAGTATTCAATGAATAACAATGAATGAATAGCCTAGGTGATAAATATGTCACTCAATTCCATATCCCGAATGCAAAGGGTGTCTTGTTCCCTGGATTTATTTCCTCTGACTCGTAGTTCTGGTCAGCAGAGTCATTATTCTGCTAAATTCTTCTTCATCACTAGTCGCCACAGATTCCACTATTTCTAGTATTTAAAAAAGTTCCAAGCCGAACGCAAGGGTGGTCAAGGTAATTTTTATGATAAGTAAATTCTTAAGCTACCTTGTAATTTGAAAACGAAATGTCACTACAAGTAGAACTGAGATTAGTGAACGCGCTTTTGTAATGAAAAATTACATATTCATATATAAAATGCGATTTTGTGTTACTTTCCCTGATGCTCTCTTACCGGTAGTGGCAAATTTATGTGTGTGATACCATAAACTTTGAAAGTAAAAGAAAAATCATTCGAGTTTTCTTCAAATCCAATTTCTTAATTAATACCATGATGATATTGTCACACAAAAAGGAGGTATCTACAGTTTTATGGCGAGCCCAAACGACGAATGGATTTTTATGAGAAGCTGTTTTTTATGGCAGAAGTACATTCGGAGCTATGTCATTGTCTACCGAGGGGCGACCGCGGGTAACTAGTTTGTGTAAAATCACCGCACGCATGGATCACGATTCGCTCAAAAGATCCTCCGCTTTGGTACCCATGGATGTACAACAAAAGCAAGGACACCCATGATAAAAATTTAAAAACAGGCGCAGGAGGACCTGTTTGCCTATGAGCAACTGTCAAGTTATTGAAGAAGAATGGTGAAATGGTCGACCATTCCACGGCTGTTTTGACATTTTGTAACCTAGACTTGCATTGTACTATTAAGGACTGTTGTGGAGATTATGCCTCGCAATACTCGACTGCCAGGGTTTGAGTCATTGAAGCGCGCTCCTGTTCTAGCAGTGGCAAAATTCTCAATACTTTTCCGCTGCTGGAAGGCAAATGGAGGCCATTTCGAACCTGATGTTCTGCAGTCTTTGAACATTGCACTATGGTCTGGGAACTGCTATTTGTTGGCTAAAAGTAATTTTTTAAAGTACCGATAAATCGATTTTTTTTCTACCCATTACTAAACTAATTGATTGCAGCAAAAAATGCATACTCAGTTTTTTCTTAAATTGTTTTCCCGTTATAATATCAGCTGTTAAATTTGACATATCTACAAAAAGTTTACATATATTTTTTCGTTCGTAGTCAGAGTTGTTGTAGTTCGAATTGAAATACTTCTTCGAGTAATAACAAAAAAAAATATTGCACGTAGCTTTCTAAGTAAAAATAAACTCGTTTTCAAAATTAACTATAATTTGTGTAATAATATCACACTTTTAGTGGAGCTATACAAAATTGGCGGTCTTTAAACTTCGTGGACATTGAAAAGGTTCAATTTAGAGTTTGTAGACTGAGAATCATGATACACTTTTTTGCATATTTTTTAAATATGGCCTTTTTCTTAGAAAGCTTCTACGTATGTTTTGCTTCGATGTTTGGAAAGACGCAATCAATAAAGATCCAAAAGAGGCCGCCGTTTTAAACTTTATGTTGGGAAATATTATTAAAGGAAACACATCCGAAGAATATAACACCTACATAAGGGAAAAAGCAAGAATGGTATGCAAGAAAATATGTGAAAATGGGAGAAACGTCATCGACAGCGCGAATATTTTTTTAATTCAAAATGCGAAATGGCTTCAATTAAAAACAATAAAAAGAAAACCTGATTACATCAACATCGAAATTGGGCCGCAAACCTCACGCTTATATTCGAAAATCGAACTGGTCCTAAAGAAGACAAGCTACGGAGTTAGCAGAAAATCAGGAAAATAACTTAGAATTAATGCTTCGTACTTCCACAACTACTAAAAAAAGTGGCCAACTGGATTTAACTGTTACTTTGAGCACACTTTGTGAAAATCCCGCGAACGCACATAAACTAAGAAAATTCCCCATTTTTTGGTGAAAAGCAAAAAAATGTTATAATTTAGTCGCCATATTGGATCCGCCATTTTTAATGTCAAAAATCTGACATCAGATTTGAAACCAGCGACCTCGAAAACCACCCCTTTATATAAGTGGTTGGTGAAAAGGAATAAATTCTAGAATTTGTTCGCCATATTGTATCCGCCGTTTGGAATCTCAAAAATCTTACATCGGATTCAAAATCAGCGATCTCAAAAACCCCCTTCATATATAAGCTTTTGGTAAATATTGGCCACATTGGATCTGCCATTTTGAATTTTAAAAATCTGATAGGCGTAAGGGTTCCTTCTCTTTGCAATATGTTCGTGATTA
>NW_016169507.1:0-17295 GCF_001687245.7 Rhagoletis zephyria
GAATTGGCATCGTTGACGATCCGACCATCAGCTTCCGCGTCACTTGGCGGTGCGTTGTTACGCCGATTTTTAAATGCTGATGTTGTCATTTTTACTTGATGGTGTCCCAGGCGGGGAAAGTGGGCGTTATTGTGACCGGAACACAGTTTCCCGATCACTTTGTTAATTTGTTAAATACAAGTGCTTAAGTCTGGCTCCGGCGCGAGTAAAAAAGTTTGTAGAAATAACAGAATTGGTTTGCGTTAGAATTTTTCTTGTCTTTTTTTTAATATTTTCCTTTTGATAATTTTCAAGTCACGCGTCAGCACATTTCTTTCCACGGCATTCAATTCCACTTAAGTATGTTACTTTTTTACGTTTCTTTCAGTCAAAGTGTGTACGAAGACTCTTTTTAAAAGTGGAGGTGGCAAAATTTTAACACAAATATAAATGTAAAATACACCTGCACTCCCACAACGCGTATGTTTTCGCAGCGTAGACACCACGCCAACTCACTCTTGTATACTGGCGGCTAATTTGTATTGGCGTCAATTATTTCCAACAATATTATGGTCTGAGAGCACACTTGTGGGTTACGATGGCACTTTTGCGCTCAGCGCAATATTTGATCAGTTGGCCGGCTGACTTGTTGGCTTCGCGTGCATACAAACGTTGTGACTGCGGGTTGCTCAATTGCTTCAATGTATCAGTATGTTTTACTCTCCAAATTGATAGAGGCGGGGTCACTCTTGCTTCGTTTCTACTTTTATTATTATAATTTTTTTTTTTTGTTCTTGTGCTTCTCCTCTTGCTGAAGTCTGCTTCTTCAATTATTTGAAGAGCAAGCCATTTATGCCATATAACATCTGGAATGCAGAAAATATAGTGAAGTCAAGAAAATGTGCAAACAGAAATTAACATATCGATGCTCCTCTGCAAAAACGACACAATTCAAAATTCAAAAAAATAAATTCCCTTACAAGATTAGACAAGGGTTAGAGACAGTAATATAGTATGTATTTTATTTTTTGAATTTTTAATTGTGCCGTTATTGCAGAGGACCATCGATATGCATGCAATTTTTGAACTAAGTTTTTAACTTTTTCGGGTTGTTTTGAAATGCTCAGTTTCTGAGTGGAACATTCATTTTTTTCGAAAGTTAAATACAGCCTAGTATTGGTATTGATCGCAAAAATTTAGTTTTTCGTATTTCATATTTATGAATAATTTTGAATATAATGAACTTTTCAAGGTTTTCTATTAAGTGTTTTGTTTTGACTTTTTCAAATTATGTATAATGGAAATCGATTATTGTGATGATGGAGTATGTAAAAAATGGAAATCGATTATTGTGAGAATAAAGGTATTGATTAATCGGGCTTTTTATAAACATTTTCGTTTTTTTAATTTGCCAACTTTTATGTTGCGGAAACTAGACTTTTCAGCCTGCTGCACATAAATGAAGACTGAAGACCGGGCCTCGCGAGCTCCCCAAACCGTGTTTATAATGTACATATATACATATAAATAGCACCCCTCATGGATGCAATAAAATTAATATCCTGTAGAAATGTATACAGTATTTGAATTTTTTTAAACAAAATATAAAAAATAAGAAAACGTTTTAATGTACAATTTGTCCTGATTTTATGAATATGAGTGCATATAAATAAACATTATTAGTAGCAAAGCAAGCAAATAAATAAACAAACCGTGATACAATAATTTTTAGTGATTGTATCATGAAGCAAACATTGTAATTGACAAGATTTGCTATAGATCTTAAACGAATGCCATAAATAAAACAATAAATAAAATAAATAGATAAATAAAAACAAATTTATCGTAGGTTATCACTCAGATAATCTGGAAGCATACCCTGATTTGTACTTGATAGCGTGATAAATTAAAGATGCATTAATTTTAATGGATAAGTGTTCCTATTTTCCCAAATCGGGGTCATTCCATGTAAAAGAGGAAAATTAATTAAATTTTCAAATGCCCTAATTATCCCTATTTCAGTAGTAACCTCTTTTTAAATTACTAAATTTCATTAATCTGTTGAAGAATGTTAAAAAAATAAAAAGAAGCTGTAATTTTTGTGTATGGAAATTTTTACTTCATACATAATCACTTAACACTAGTCACAAGGATCAGTCGCACCAGTCACAACTTTAAATATTTTTTAAATTTCTATTCTATTTCTATTAAATATTTCTATGAAGGTTACAGCAGCCTAATTTTTATTGAAAACGAAAGTGTATAGTTCATATTTTACAACACAAAAACAGCTTTCCTGAAAACTAAGCGTTTTTGGCTATAATTCATCTTTCAGCGAAGTGATAGTTACATTCCAATTATAGTTACAGACCTTTTTCTCGATTTATTCAAATAAATTTAAGTAAGAGGTCTGAAATTTTAAGAAAAGCAGTTGTTTAAGTAGTTTTTATTTATACGGGCCAATATTTGAACGATGGTTATGATGGTTATGGCGTTAATTTTATTCATTTTTAATGAGCTCATCACCAAACTAAACAAAAACTGCCGAATTTCTTTATGAAAATAACTTTTGCAGTAAAAGCATTCTAGAACGTCAAAATCCATAAAGCATCACTTTGCAATGTTGACTGACAATGCAATGACCGATATTTTACAAATACTGTAGTCAAACTGCATAAATACTTTGCAGTTGTATATTCCAAAAGTCAGCCTGTATATAGTATGCATGTATGTATGTATGTATAGAAAACAACTTTTCTCAATCCATTGGATTCGAGCGGCTCACCGATTAGCACATCGAATGGAAATTTCTCTGAATTCCTGGTTTACGTTTCGTATTGGAATGAGTAATTTTTGAACAAGTTGTATGTACATATATAAATATGTACTTATATTTAATAATTATTAAAAATGTTATTGAAAGATACAAGGTTTAATTTCTACAAAATTAATCACAAACTACATTAAGTGCATTAAGACACAATAAACAATCAATAGCTGTGAAATAGCAACAGAAATGGCAAATACAGATGTTTATGTATCTTTTTTAACACGTAATAGTTGTTCATTCAAATATGTATGCTACTTTGTATTAAAGCGTATGTTAATATACGGTAATTCATTTTGCCGGTAATGAAAGTGAGCTGCGCTTAGTACGTGTATGAATTATGTACATACATACTTATGTAATAACAGACAATGGAAAATTATTTCAAACTGATAAGAAAAAAATATAATATAAATAAAGATGTGGCGCCATAAAAGGTCAAGACTGGAGTATGCAACGATTATTTTGAGGCCTTACACTAAAATTCTATCCAACCGATTAGAACGTGTGCAAAAAGTCTTTCTAAAATTTGTTCTCTGTTCATTAAAATTTTCTTTTCCACTACCTTCCTACTATTCTCGCTGCCAACTAATCAACCTTACAGCACTGGATAACAGAGGATCCATATTGGCGTGCACGCTTGTAATCACGCTTGTAATATCATAACTGGCCTAATTGATTGACTCTTCTAGAAAAGATTGCATTTAATATACCCTCTAGAATTTTCCGCCAATGGGATTTCTTTAAAATAGGTTTCTCTAGAAGCAGTTATGGTGTCAACGCTCCGATCTCTAGAACCTGTACTGAACTTAATTTAGTGTTCAATGCTTTAGACATTGATTTCACACAATCAAGCCCCGCCTTAGTCACACATCTGCGAACATTTTTCTCTGCGCCACACCACAAAAATAAGGAAAATCTTAAAAAATTCTGGAAGAAATTCTTTACTTAGCCACATTGCGTTACCGATTTTCTTCCAAAATTTCGTAAAATAATTGAAAACCGCACAGTTTGTTTCATGTGCATCATCATGGTTTATTTCATTTTAGAAAATTCAGTGAAAAAACGGATGAAATCTTTACGAATTCTTTAAAATTTCTCTAAAATTCAGAATAATATGAAAAAATGGTTTAAACTTTAAAGAATAAAAAGAATGGTGCATTATACTAAAGCCAACCTTCCGACGTAAGCTACTATTCCATACGACCATATGTATGAATTGGTATAAATACATACCCTGCAGTGGCTAGTTCAGAACTAGCGTAGAACTAGGCATTTTTCCGACAGTACTAGTTCTAGCTCAATGCCCAAGCAATGCTTTCAACTGTCCAGTTTTACACGGCGATGTCATTGGTGGTGGCAATTGTCGCCCAGTGCATTACTTTGCAACTAGTTTTTAACCGGTTCAGTTTTGGACAGTTTTTTATTATGAAAACGTTTTTAATATGGTAGACAAACGGGCTCGATTATTTGCATAACCAGCCTTTATTTGCTTTGACTCATGCATTTTCCTCTTTAATATGCGCATAAGAAGCTGAACAAATGCACGAAATTTTTGGGAATTAACTCGGATCCGGGCAGTTTTCGTTGACAACACTGGTCAGCTGTTGTCTTTTCTACAAGTAAGCAAACAAAGCGCGCGTGTTCCGCGTCCGCAGTAGCCGAGTGGTAAGAGTTACGGGATACAAGCCTGTAGCTGCCAGGTTCGATCCTCGGTTGGAGCGATTGCGAAATTTTTTTTTGTTTTTATTTATTTTATATTTTTTTTTATTTTATTTGATCTATATATTTAATGTTACTTTATTTTGTTTTCATTTGCTTTATTTTCCATCACTTTTTTTATTTTACTATTAATTTATTTTAAATTTTTAGAGTTGAATTTTAATAAAAAGTCAACAACAACTAACTGAAAGCAACGTAAAAAAAATATAGAACTTATAAAAAAAAGAATGAAAAAAAAATAAATAAAAAAAAAATGAAAATTTAATTGGCCGTGGGACTCGAACCCACGACCTTGCGGCTTGTTTATCCGCATAACTGCCGTCTGTGAGGTCAAAATTATTATGCGCATATGTATGCCAGATTATATGCATAAGCTTTGCCGTCTGTCACAGCTTTAAGATTCAATTTTTGGATATTTTTTTCGTTTTTTCTTTTCTGTTTAAGATTTCATTTTTGTTACATAAATTTTTTACTAAAAAAATAATGGCAATTATCTACTTGGGCTTTCAACCCCCAAAATTTTTTGTTAATAACTTTTGATCGGGTAAAAAGTTAATTTCCGATTTCGGATTCTTGTTATTGGGGCCCAGACGCGTCTAATGGTACCCCCTTTCCAAAATTTTGACCAATTTTTGGGGGTTGAAATTCCCCCTAGATAATTTACCAAAATAATAATTATTGTAAGTTGCACGCAACAATTTAAGTTCATACAATTGCCTCCACCAACGCGATTTGAACTCGCGACTAACGATGCTTAAGTCGAAGGTCTTCTCGCTGAGCTACCTTCGTATCGCACGAGTAGTGAGCATTTCAAGTTTCAACTGTCCCGCTCTACATCCGTTTTGCACTAGTTCAGAGATAGTTCTGATATACATATGTAGTTCGGAACTAGCGCTTTGTCAGACTCTCTCTAAATTTTACTGCAGGGTAGGTGTGTACATATATTTAGATAGTATTCTCATACATATGTATGAGATATGCAAATTAGCAATCTTGCAGCAGAATAGCAGTACGGAAATACATACACACGCACTTGTCGGTTTCTAAACCCTCTTCTAATGTTTTGCTCATTCTCTATAGCCGCTTAACATTCCATAAACGATGCACTCACCACCTCCTCCGATACCCTGAAACACCCACATTAAGACTTATAAAACAGCATCGATTATTTGCACACCAAGTGAATTTTCTATGAATCGCCTGATTTCTGCGCTGACAAGTCATTACTCACTCGTCAGATATATATGTACATTGGGAGCTTCCTCTGACGCTGAGTGGGAAGAATGGCCACAGTTGGTTGGTTAATACATACGTTTCGTGTTGGAATGATGTTGATGTTATGGTGGTATACCATATAGTGTATATCAGAGAAAGTGAAAGAACTAACCGGTGCATCTTCTATGAACTAATAAAACAAAAAACAGATGAAAACTCGATGATACAGGTTATTAGCTGAATCAATTAAAATTCAAATCATTGCATTACGAATTGAAAAAATTTAATTATTCATTGCGGCACTAGTACTGGAGCCAAACTTGCAAAATACCAAAACGCCCATCGTTTACGTAAAAATTGGTTAACCAAACCACCTTGTAAAAATTGGCATGGTAGGTACACAAATGTGTACAAATTTGACATATACCTATGCCGCTAAAGCTTTGTATATGTAAATCAAAACCATTTTGCATTAAATACAGGTCAACAATTAATTTGTTTATTTAATTTTGGTGGTTTTCTGCATAATATGCAAATGTGGCGTTGCTATCGCAGCCGTCGCGTCGCCAAATCCTGTCACTTTCTCCACAAATGTAAGAACATCTGGAACATGTAAATCTTCTGGTTTAGTTTTTAACTTACCAAATGTTGTAACTCTTTCCGCTTTGGTTTTGATATTATTTCACAATTATTATAGTTTATTACAAATTGAATACAAATTCGCGACATATAACAATTTTGCCATCTCTTTCATTCTTCTTCTTCTTTCCAGTCAAGAAAGTAACACGCAAAAAGAGTTACCACAACGCTTGGAATACCATAAAGTAATACGAAAGAAATATACGAAATTTTTTTAGGATTATGTCGCCTAAATTTTACAGCTCAACACGCGTTCCTTTACAAAAGTCGTAAAGTTAGAAACACTTAACAATTTAGTTTCTTTTTCTTATTACATTTTCAACAATAAACAACTACATATTTTCCAAATGAAATAGCAATTTAATAAACTACTACCTTTGAGTAGTTCCAATTATTTGTCATACTATCAAATGCAACTCTGTAGCAAAAGAAAGTATAGAACGAAAAGAAAATGGAAAAAATCAGTATTGGCAGAATTGTCAGCTGGTGGTGTATAGAAATTGTTGGTTGAGCAGAGGTGCGAATTATGCAGAATTGAGCCAATTAAGGAAAATTTTGGAACTTTAAGTGATTTTTTGATGTTAAAAACACAAATAAACATTTGGATTCCTAACAAAGGTTATGGCCCATCTGAAAGGAGTCGAGTGAGTGCTATAAAGTATAAAAAAAAAACTATTTGAACTGGTGTGTGGCTAAATTGGTGGTAATTTCACAAGCGATTCTACGATAAAATTGTGCCAAAGAGACGGTAATTATTAGCGTTACATCAAAAATCATCAATTGTTCAAGTGAGTATTACAAAATACATAGATTCGATTTATTTTCCCATCCACTTTCTGTATCCCATAATTGCATTGGGTGAATATGCCTCATTACTACGTCATAGTTTTAAGTGGCCAAGCTAGGAAGGTCGCTTATCGATTGACGTTGTGTCATTTGTGCTGAATTCCCTGTTAAATTTAAAACTATTACTTCTGCATAGTAAAATATGTTCAGAGTCATCGTTCAGAGGTATCTAAAACATTACTAGTTAACCTCAAAATTTTAAGTTGCCAACTTTGTAAAGCCGTCTCATTCCTAAAAATTATTGGTATATTTTGTGTTGTTAAGGAAATTGGGCTTCGCAGCAACGCTAGGTCGTTATGTTTGCCTTAATAACAACACTGCGCAGTTGGAATTTTGCTATTATTAGAGCAAACATTTACCTCCAACCCCTTCAACAGTTTTACTACGCACTTTTGCTGAACGCATATGCGTGCCCAACCCCGAGCGCAACAAACTAATACGCAATTTTGCTCAAAACTAGCAACTGAATTTTTTTTTAATTCAAATTTTAAATTTGCGGTTATGATAAGAATAATTTATAGTCGGCGAAATCAACCATTTTCCTTATTCTACGTATTAGTTCTTTGATTTATCATTAAAACCATTTCGTCGCCTGCGTAAAAGATTGTCGTAAGCGTCGTACGTACGTGCGTAACATACGACAATCTTTTACCCAGGCGACGATTTGCTATGGTAGCACTATGATTTTATTTGCTTTGTAATCATTTTCTTTATCACATTTCACTTTATTATCACACTTTGGGTTGTTCCTCTTTTGTGTTGTTTATTTTGTACTGTTTTTTCTGCATCATTCTCCTTTCTTCTTTTTGTTTTATTTCTATTCACATATGTACAATTCAGTGATGGGCACACCATCGGTACCCGGTACTCGGTACTTGCTTTCGAAAAATGTATCTATTGATTTTTCTAAAGTGCATTCACACGTGGCAATGCAAGCACTTTTTTGCGCGATTCGGGTAGTGGTGCACTTAAGCGGAACCTGCCCAACAGCCGAAGGCCGCCAACGCAGAAATTAGTAGGACGCAGGTGAAAGCTTCCTGTAAAATCCTGTAAATTCCTGCAAATCGAGAAGTACCTGGAACAGGCTTATTATTGGCGTTAAAACACATCGATTGATACCCCTCTTGGCTTTTGGATAGATTTGGGCAGGTTCCGCTAAAGCGCATTTTTACTGCAATTTGTGCGCCAATTGATAGAAGTGAAATTCCTCTATGAACTACAAAAAAGCATATTTTTAATTTTCGAAAATTGAAATAACAAATTAATTATAACCATTTTTTTTTAAGAAAATATTTTACTAGTGGTAGGAAAGTCGAACCCTGCATCACCTAACGGCTAAATTTTTTTGTGGATTTATTTTTTTCCGTTTAAGTAATACATATGGTTATTTCCAAACTGGCGTTACATGACACTCGACTGACAAAATGTTACAAACAAAAATGAAAGAGTCAAAATTTTTAAAAGGTTTTTCTAGATTTGCATAGCTATCAAATTGCCCCTTATGAGTAAGTAAGAGCGATTTAAAGATATTAGTAAACATATTTGCGCTGGCGTGACGTTACAAAAAAAAAAGAAGTGTATTTTGACTTCTATCACAAAATTGCAAAACTGCGAATTGGGCACGACTATTTGTATAAAAGATGTTGTAGTAATATTGGAATGTTTAAGGTTAATTTTCCAAGTTTTTAAATGTAGAAATCTTTTCTGCTTTATGTTTAATCAGCTGAATTATATGTCGTGACGTTACGTTACTAAAATTTCCATTGAAAAAGTTTTGTTAATATTGCTCTTGAAAAAATTTTTAACGCGAAGAAAACATGCATTTTATGTCGAACGTACTTTTTATTTTGACATCAGCGCCACCAGCAGTTCCATTTTTTGCAAATCTATGTCTTACTACGTTTCAACTAAACTTTCCTTAAACATGACAACATAAAAATATCGTTCGACAACTCAATGAATTACAGCTTTGGGGAGAAAATGACCTCACTCGCGAGTTGTTTTGTCAAAAGTGGACAGATATATTTCAAGGAAACAAACTTTGAAAAACCCTGACGAACGAACAAAAAAAAAAAATATTTAAAAATTAAAAAAAATATATATATATATATATACCGAAATGCACCGATTTTAAATTTTCGAAAAGAAATTCACTTAAATTTAGTTTTAACTGATAGAAATGACCTTCTTCCGGTTCTGAACTATGCAGCGCCGTTGTGGTCACCGGGGACTAGTAGGACGCAGTGGATGAAGTTGCAGACTTGCAAAAACATGGCACTCAGGACAGCAACAGGATACCTTTTGATGTCGCTGCAACACCACCTACACGACGAGGCCCACACGCTCCCTGTTAGGGAGCATAACACACCGCTCTGCAAGCAGTTTCTAGTTCGGAGCCACAGATGTGGTTACCCAAACAGACAAATCCTTGCAGAAGAGCCTTCGCCTAGGCACGTCAGGAGGCATCTCTACGAACTGGCGGACGAAGTCCAGAGGTACATCAAACAACCTCTGGACCCGACAGCTTATCGACAGGCCTTGAACGGCATTCACAGAGAGGCAGTCTCGAGCTATGTATAGTCTCGACCTGTAAATGTCGTTCTGGGCACACAACCACCAGACCTGGACGAGACAGAACTTCGTCTGCCTCGGGAGACTTGGACCGCAATAGCCCAACTGCGCTCTGGTTACTGAAGCAGGTTGAAATCATACCTGAGCACATTAAACGAGGATGTTCTAAACGAATGCCCAGCATGCGGAGAGTCGCCCCATGACTCACATCTCTTCGCATGCCAACTGAATCCCACCCTACTAATGCCCCTGTCCCTATGGACAGACCCCGTCGTGGCTGTACGTTTCCTGCGGCTACCGCTAGTAGAACTTGACAACGATTGAGGGACTAACCGATCTGGGCGGGTTTGTTGTAGCCGCGACAACAATAACAACAGCCTTCTTCCATGTTCAAAAGGTTTTTTTTATACCCGAGCGCACTTGTGCACAAGGGTATATTAACTTTGTTCACATAACGGTTGTTTGTAACAGCCAAAACGAATCAAGATAGATATAGACAAATGTATATACAAATGATCAGAATGAAAAGAAAAGTCGATTAGGCCATGTCTGCCTGTCCGTCCGTCCGTGTACACGATAACTCCAGCAAGAAAGATGAGATATCAATAAAATTCGGTATGTAGGTTTCCCTTTACCCAATCGGACTGTAACCACGCCCACTACCCATATAACGGTATTTTCGAAAAATGCAAAAACTACGTTATTTCAGTAAATATTGGATCCAAATTGCTGAAAATTAGTATGTGAAGTAAAATTTTGGCAAAAAATAGTACTATTATGAAATGTTTGGAAAATGTACCCCGCCAACTTATGATGAAATGCTGAATCTCAGTAGGCGTAGCTAAGAAATCTATTGAAAATCTTTGAAATCGGCCAATAACCACGCCCACCTCCCATATGATGGTAATTTACAGAAACACGAAACTGCGATAAATCAGTAACTACTGATGCTAATAGACTCAAAATCGATAAGTACAATAGCACTTAGCGGTTCGATCGATTGCTAAAATTTTTTACTTTGTTACTTTTTTATTTGTTTTATATATTTTATTTAACTTTTTTATATTTAATTTTTTTTTATTTTATTTTATTTCACATTATTATTTTATTACTAGGCAATCTAAATTTTTATATTTTAGTTTTATTGAAAAAGTTAACAACAACTAACTAAAAACAAAATTATATAAATATAGAAGTTAAAAATGAATGAATAAAAAAAAAAATGAACATTCTACTGGCCGTGGGACTCGGAACTCACGACCTCGCGGCTCGTTAACCCACGTTAATCCGGATCAAGGCTGCCGTCTGTCTCTTCTTCAAGTCTTTCTGATTTACTTAGTCTCTTTAGCGGTTTTTTAACTAATATTGTTTGTCTTTTAAGTAAACCTTTTATTCTTAATAAATCAATTTTTAAAATGGGTTAAGTTCTGAAAACTTTTGCTCTCTAGCAGACCGTTCCCCAGACCTTTGGTCTTATTTGATCCTCCATGAAAACGCTCTCGATACTTTCGTTCTCACTCTGCTCGTCTTGAGAACGTTCCCGAGAATGTTGTTCGCATTTTGTTTTTCAAGGAAACGCTCGCGAACCTTCGGTTCTCATTTTGCTCCCGTTCAAACTGCTCTGAATACTTTTGTTTCCGTTGAGTTATTTTGTGGGAGTTTTCTTGACATTACCTTTTGTTCTCATGCAGAACTAAACAGAACCGGAACGTGTTGTAGGTCCCTGATTTTAATGCGTGATACCTATATATGTATTTAAGAAAATATCATATATATTAGAAGGGTGAAAAAGTTAAATTTTGCAGGCCCGTGCTGACTGGGACTTGTCTCCTCTTCTATGAATACATATGTATATTGGACTACATTTTTGACTGTTCTTGCTTTTACAACAAAATACATATTTTCCAAAAAATTCTTAGCTAGTAGGGTTTCCCTGTAGGGTTTATAAGGATTGAAAATGCTTCAGAACTATTCCTTAAAAATAAAACGTATGTAAATACAGACAACGCATTTTCCGAGTATGAGAATGATTTATGTTCTGGGATCCCGCGGGTTCCAGCGTTGAGTTGTGGAAGAAATTGTTTTGTTGAAGAAGTGTTCTGTTGAAGAAGTTGTGTATTGAAATTATAAAAAGTTTCAATTAATTTAAATTAAATTAATGAAGTGTAGTGGTTAGCAGTGCACGATACAATTCCACAAGGCCTGTTTCCGACAAAAAAGTTGTTTTCTAATAGCGGTCGCCCCTTGGCAGGCAATGTCAAACCTCCGAGTGTTTTCTGCCATGAAAAAACAGCTTGTTATAAAAATACAACCGTCGTTCGGAGTCGGCGTAAAACTATCTATAGGTCCCTCTCCTTTGTGTGCCAACATCAAGGCGCACGCCACAAATCGGAGGAGAAGCTCGGCCAAACACTATCATTTGGGCTAGCGCCAATATTTTATTAATATTATTAAATTGTGCGACTCGACAACATTGGCATTGTCTACTGTCGTGCTGAAGTGAGTAAACGACGAAAATCGTCGAAAACTACACAGAGTGCCAAGATTTCCCGTTTTAATACACTAGTCGAGTCGACATTTTAGGCAATGATGTGAAATTTTCGATACAATTCGACTCTCGAAAAACGACTTGCATTCGACACGACTCTCGCAATGCAGGTGATTATTAATAATTAAATTTCGTAAAAGGCCACATAATTTAATCTTGGCTATATTTAGTTGGTCACATCTGTTTATGTGTTTATAAATTTATAAAACACCCCGTTAGCATTTGGCCTAGGCATTCGCTGGAACTTGCGAACTTTGGCAACCCTGCAGGACCAGCTGCTTCATTGTTTATGGCAGCGATTCTGCGCTCAAACCTGTTCTCTCTTCCAGTGGCATTCGTGTTTACATATGCAAACATAAGTACCTATATAATATGTATATATGCACATAAGGGTGATCCAAAAAAAAAGTAAAGTCAGAATTGTAATGCTCTCACTACCTAGGATTGTTCTATATCGAAAAAAGTATACCCCTATTTTTTATTTTGAAATCAAAAAATATTTAGAGGTCACTCAAGGCTCTCAAAGTTTTCCATGTATTTTTATATGAGAAAAAAAAACAACTTTTCGCAGAAATGGTATAGAATTCTTGAAAATCAATATTTTTCGATCGGGAAACTCTGGTTCTCTTCATGAGACCTTGAACAATAATACCCAATTGTTTATTTAACCATTTTTTAATACTAGCGATTTTTTGCATTTTTCGGGGTTTTTGTGGGTTTTTGGCGGACCTATAAACTATAGTTGCGATAAAAAATAGTTAAATAAACAATTGGGTATTATTATTGGGAATTTCCTGCAGAGAAGTAAAGCTTTCGGATAGAAAAATATTGATTTTTCAGAATTCTATACCATTTCTACGAAATGTTGTTTTTCGGCCCCTAAATATTTTTTGATTTCAAAATAAAAAATATGGGTATACTTTTTTTTTGCATAGAACAATCCTAGGGGGTGAGAGAATAAAAATTCCGACTTCACTTTTTCACATGCATTTTTGGACCACCCTAATAATATACATATGTATGTATTTTATGTCAATACTTGCATATCCCCAATTCCATCTCCAGCTGTGCTGTAAAGTCTATGTTTGGAGCATAATGTGTTTTTGTTTTATATCTGCACGNATAAAAAATATGGGTATACTTTTTTTCTTTATAGAACAATCCTAGGGGGTGAGAGAATAAAAATTCCGACTTTGCTTTTTCACATGCATTTTTGGACCACCCTAATAATATACATATGTATGTATTTTATGTCAATACATACTTGCATATCCCCAATTCCATCTCCAGCTGTGCTGTAAAGTCTATGTTTGGAGCATAATGTGTTTTTGTTTTACATCTGCACGCATATACAAACTAGTATATACATATATATATATATATGTATATTCATATGTACTTTATATTGTTTTTTTTTGCTTTTCTGGTTTTGCTTTTTTCAACTTTACAAGATTGTCCTTGGCTATTTGCTTTTCCGTCATTTCCCCAGGTTCCAATCTGTTGTTGCTGTTTTGTTGCTGCTTACATTTGGTTGGCTTTTCACACACGCATTTATAAAACCCATTATACATTTACTCAGCCATACATACATACATAGGTCCCGCATACAGAAATATATACGTACCCAGTTGGAAACTTATATACATGGAAAGTATACGCTTCTTTCTCGCTTACCTCAGAACTCCACGATGTTACCACTAGCACACTTTCACGGCATCAGTGTTTTCCCGTGGAGGCAGGGCCTTATATGTACTTAGGGCCATCAATAGGGCTGTACAGGATATTGTGCGAATGGTCTTGAATTTGCATTTGTATTTGCGTTTGCAAATTTTATGTTTGCTACTATGGCCACCGTTTGCATTTTATTATTGTGAAGAACATGTGCACAAGATCCTGAACAGCCCAAATGACTTTTTCAAACAAGTGAGATGGCTTTCGAATATTTTTTGTTTTAAGAAAGCTTTAGGTTTCTCCCTAAAACGACAACAATCAGCCTCGTTTCGAGTGCCTAAAATTTCGAATCGACTAGTGTATCGAGGCCACAGTATACAGTAAACCAGCCATTGACAATATGCTTATTTGAAAATTAATACATGAAATATTGTGCATGTATAGGATTATTTTGTCATTAACCCATAGGCAATGACTGGTGCAAAAGTACCCCCAAATGTTTGTTGATATATTTGAAATGTTAATTTTAACAGCGAAATTCGTAAACAAAAAATAATAAAACAAAAATATTGTTGATGGGAGGTGGTCGTGGTTATAGACAGATTTCGCCAAAATTTAACACTAACCTAAATTATACCAAAGGTAACTTCGGCACCGACTTTCGTTAAAATATCTAAATTTTGTTCGAGTTAGCGTGTTTACAAACAGATACGAATTCATTTCATTTCGTCATTCTGAATATTTTGATAAATATGTATGTAATAATATGTGTATATACGTTTTATACCGTTGAAAAACGGCCTTCCATCTGCATAAACCTTTTCTGCATTAGTTCGAGCGTCGATATATAACTTTGGGTACATGTTTCATAAAAACTTTGGAGATCTCCACTATAACAGTGGTATATTTTTAAATTAGAGACTTCTACCTTTAAGCTAAGTAATACTTGTTTTACTCCCTAATTTATGGGTCCACTTTCCAAAATCAGCCCACCATTATTGACGCAAAGTTGTGTTTGGAACCAGATATGACTTATGTAGGAACTGCATCCGGTTATAATCGCTTACGCTGCAAGCCTGATTTCCTAGGAATTTTGTTTTTCTCGTTGTTTTATTTAAAGTGACTTGGAAATATTTGCCACTATAAGAAAATATTGAAATTGAATTTCATTTGGGTTAAAGAAAACGACAGCTGTGAAAAAATATCAACCAATACATTCAAATAAATTGTCAAATAAGCATATTTACATTTTTTGTTTTGCCTATCTGGATTACTGTATACTGTGATCGAGGCTCTGATGGCTTTGTCATCGATGAGCAAATTTCCAACATATCGAGCCCTAACCGCCAAAATAACGTAAGCGACATTTTTTTCAAAATTTTCTTTTTGATGCAGAAATGCATCTAGATGCTCTAGGAATATTTCTGCATCAAAAGGAAAATTTTGAAAAAAGTGTCGCTTACGTTATTTTGGCGGTTAGGGCTCGATATGATACATATGTATTTAAGTGCTAAGTATACACGGTAGACAGTGTCTTCATTCAATACTTAATAGTAAAATAAGTTCAAGTTTGAAGTAGCTAGGACTTACCGTTTATTTTTGGCAAATTTTTATGTTGAAGGTTTCGTTAATTTTTTTCTATATAAAAAAGTCGTCGAACATACTTTGTGAAAGAAAATGACTGACGTGACGTCACGTGACATAAATTTCCATCGTTATTATTTTTGTTATTATTGCTTTTAAATGAATTTTTAATGTAGAATATACTTTATATTTTGACTTCAGCGCCAATTCGGGGTGAATCTGTTGGAAATCTATGACTTATTATGTTTCAACTACATACGCCAAATTCGAACCAAATCGGACCATAAATACGGTTTTTCGAAATATCTCAACCTTGGCGTCACCTAGGAAGACCATTTTACGTAAACATGATTCTACTTACATAGCCAGTATACATATATTTTAAAAAGCAGACAAATCGGCCCGTAAATACGTTAGATATAAGATTTTAATTTTTTTTTGTCGTGGTGGACCTTCCGATGGAAACAACCATATGTATATTTTTATGAAAAAAAAAATAACAAAAATTTTATTTTGAAAGAACAAACAATAATTGTCTCCTCGAATAGACATTTTTTATTTGATTCTCATTTTTTTACTTACAACGTTATTCGTGGCGATCTTTCAATTGTCTATGTAAAGCTGTTTTCAGAGGGTTTTGGACAGGTGTTATGGTCATACCACGATAAAAACATAGCAAGGTAAAATCTCTCAATTCGTCGGCCATGATTTTTTTTTGAAGTTTGCCAACATTTTAAAATCATATAAAATTGAGAGTAAAAAAAGGAGTTGTTCAAAGTTGTTGTTTTATATTGAAAATGAGAATGTGTGTGTGAGTTTGTTTGTAAAATTTTAAAATTAAATTGCTTGCAAACGTCCAGAATTTGAAAAATTCCTCTCAGCGGTTCTACCTTGCTATTTTTTTTTTTATGTCGACATACAAAATCTTTATAAAAGTGTTCTCTAATTCGCGCCTTGGCAGGCCATGGCAAGCCTCTGACAGAATTTCTGTCAAGAATAAGTTTCTCTTAAAAATATTTACCAAAATTTGAGAGCCAAAAATTTAATTTTTTTTTCGATTCAGTTTTACCTACTGGGTATGTACTGACGTCCGTGTGGACTTACATATATAAAACGTACACACATAATCACAAACGAAGGGGGGTTTGGGCATACACAAACATTTAGTTGCTCAATATTGTACAGCAAAGTTTAGTTCAGTGTTTACTGTGCATTGCAAGCGAGTCGAGGTGACTGCTGAGTTTCCGAGTCAGCGGATTCAGTCCAGTTTGTGTACTCGAATTTTCAGTATCCACAGAATTAAAATAAATTGTCATTTCTCTCTCGCCCTGCTGAGTTGCAAAAAACGGACAAGTGCGAAGAAAGAAGTCGAAACGCTAGAAATTAAAAATAAAGTATTGATGAGGTAAAAAAAAGTAAATTGTTTTGCTATACGTTTGAAATTATAGAAAAAAATTTCGAATTATCCATTAATATTCGTGTGCGAAATTGCATTTTAAATTGCTGGGAATTGGATTTTGTGAAAATTGGTTTGATTTCTGCTGACGTTTGCCTTGCTGTTGTTATTTTGTTTCATAAGTAAGCAAGTGAGCAACCTGAGTGAGTGTTGCCTCACATTGTATTTGTGCATTTGTGTGTTAATACATATGTTTCTATATAAATATGTACATTTTAGTACATACATATGTATATA
>NW_016169508.1:0-17294 GCF_001687245.7 Rhagoletis zephyria
TACTGCAACTGCAGTGGATCTATAGTACTGAGCTTTTTAGGCAAATTCAATGTTCTACTACATCACTGCGGTTTTTTTCAAACCCACCGCGATATATTTTAAGGGTTATTTTTGTATTTCCCTGATTAATTTAAGTCCTGGATCTTTTCCACTATAAGTCTCGTTCTATATTTATTTTAGAAGGTTTCACGTCTGAAAACTTCTTATACCAGCACTTTTTAAGAGGAAAAGTAACGAAATTACCGTATTGACTCATTTTACCATGTGATTTTACTTGTTTCAGTAAGTTTTTTCTTAACTTTCAACTTTTTGCTCAAAATCGTGAGTTAATTGCAAAAAACGGCCCTCCGAGGACCAGAACGTGAGGTAAAATCAAAGCAGGTTTTACGACAATCGGAGTTTTCCCTCTATAGGCAATTATGACATATGCATATTTGCCGACTTCCACTGTCTATCTCATTACACTCTTATTAAACGAGGAATGAGGAATGCCTTCAATAAATACTGATAAAATTGCAAACATTTGTAGATACAAATTTCGTGAATTCAGTGTTTTATGCCAATACATTTGAACATGTTACCATGTAGATCAAAAGTTTTCGTGTGGTAAATTTTGTGTTCCTTGAAACAAATCTTGTGGGTTGAGATCTAATTTGACTCACATAACTATCATTCCTATTGAATGAACTTACGTCAAGGTGTGCCTTATAACCCGCATCTATCTATCAGGTAAGCAGAAAATACACCAATAGGATATCTTGCCCTTCATGACGGTATTTTTTTTTTGATTTTGAATATGTGTGTTCTGGGGTTTCCTACAAGGTTCAATCAAGCTCCAAGTTAGGAATGTGTGGCTTTTTTATATACTCTCACATTTTGCTCCCCACTATTAAAAAGTGGGTTCAAATATCTTATATCCCATTTTTGTTTGTGGATAAAATAATAATGTAATGTGTCTCGATTACAAATACATTATAGTTTGATGTTGACAATAATTTAACATATGCTTTCATTTTTCAACAAATCAAAGATAACACATTGCAATGCATTGCTACAAAAGAGAATTCACATATGCGCCATATTTTTTTTGGAATCGTGTAAAAATTGTTAAAATTAGTACATTTTGAATTTATATGTATATATATACTGGATACTAAGATCTTTTGCATAGAGCGGCTAAAGAATTCTTTAATATTTACTTAAAATTTAAATTGACATTGGCTATTTACCCTAACATTTTTAAAAAACTTTTTATTTATTTGCTCGACTAATCGAGTTACGAGTTTTGCTCTTTAAAAGAGTTTGCTTTGCAAACTGCTTAACTCTTTTTTATATGTTTATATAGTTGTCTGCATATGTGTCTTTTGCTTGGTTTTTGTATTGCCTCGTCAAAATCGATGTCTAGCTCACGGTTAATATCTGCGTTATGTATGTATATACCATGGTGCATTAGTTATTGGCCTAAGTGTTTTAGACTGTACTCGTTGTAGCATACTTAAATTAGATTTAGAAGCTGTTCGTCAGGACTTTATTTTGCAGTAACAATTTGGAGTGCGGTCTAGCAGCCATGCTGTTGTCGAAATCTATTTTTGACTTCATTTTCTTTTTTCATTATGAGGCCCTTCCAGTTTAATTTTGAGTCAATTGTAATGCCTAGGTATTTAGCTTTAGTGTCAATATTCGCTTCAGAATTCTCAATCCCTATTGGTTCGATGCTTGTTGTTCTGTTGGTATAGTTTACCTGTATTGTTTTATCACTATTCATTTCGATGTTAATGTTTTTAAGTTAGAGTTTTATTTAGCTCATTTCGCAGATTTAATTTTGCTATTTCTGTGCCTTTATGGGAGACCATTAAGACTGTGTCATGTGTCAAACGTTGCGATCATTCTGTTATCCGAAATAGGTACCGTTAAATCTGCTCTATATAGGAGATATAAGGGGGGCCTCATACTCTGCCTCTGCCATGCCCGCGTGCATGGGTTAATGGGTCCTCGATTTTGGTGGAATTTCTCGCAGGAATCGGGGAATGGCTTTAAATTTGGGCTAATTCAATATACAAACAATTGTTATTAGAAAATTCCTATTGAGAATAAAATTACAACTTGCAATAACAATCTCTCGGGCAACCGTGTAGAAATTGCAACCGTGCATATCTACTATTTTCACTTGACGTTAACCGTTCTACCAATTTGTACCAAACTCGGTATGGTTATTGTGCCTGCCACATAGAAGCAAAACGTAACGTAAATTTCAGAAATGCTTGAAATTTCAATATTTCGAAATTTAAGGACGCTAATTTACTCAAAATAGATACCCCCCGGTTTGCCATGTAGCGGTAGCTTTCGGAAAAGTGAAAAATATACATTTAATACTTGCGCCGGGTATTTAATGTTCGGCCCCGCCCGAACTTAGAATTTCTTACTTGTTTTTATAAAAATGGGAATGAAGTTCCTCAAATAGTAAAAGTTATTTTGAGAGAATACCATTGAGAATAGGGGAAGTTTTTTTTTTAGGAATTGTTTCTAATTAGCCTTAATGAAGTTGGCATCCCTGATATTAATTTCATTCGCGTGAGAATAGGCTCTATGAGGTGAAAAAGAAGCATTTCAAATATTTTTGATATATGCGGAAATAGGCTGATTGGTCAATATGATGTTGCCAGCGTAGCGTTTTTGTTTGGTTTTGAGATTGCTATTATTTCAGCAATTTACATGTCCTTGGGTAGTATTTGATGTGCATGGCAGCGTTAACAATATTTCGTAAATAAATTATTGCTTTGTCTGGCATGGTCATAAAAGTTTCCGAAAATTATCTTAATTGATATGTTTTTCATACAATTTTTGAAAATTGGGCGTGGAACCTACATGTATGTATTTTATTTAGGTGGGCAGTGGCCCATTTCCAAAAATTTTATGAAAAATCATTTTTTTGGTAAATAGGTAGGTAGTACATACATATATGTATTTGATTGTTAAAATAAGACGAAAAATGGTCAATATTTTAATACATAAGAGTCTCAAGAACAAAGATAACGTTATTTAATAAAAAAATTCATATTGCACTCGACCCTATCTATACTAAGTTTTGTTTCGAGTATATTTCATGATTTTTTTGCGACACTGTGTAATCATCGCATTGGCGTAAGTAAAGACATTTAAGGTTTGTGATAAATAAATGTAATATGTACTCATCTTTCAGTCAATTAACTGTGTATATGTTTATTTACAAAAAGAACTTTTAGATGCCAATACGGGGCACCGAAAATGCGCATATGGAAATTGTGCATTTAGACATTATTTCGGTTTAAACCGAAACTGTACATGTATGCTTTATTTCGGTTTTTGTTGTATGCATTATCTCGGGTTTCAAACGAAAGTGTGCATACGGATAAGTTGGTTTTTTTCTAATATAAATTACTTCTACTAAGTAAGGGTTATAATCCCTAGCGCGGCCGAAGCCCAACTACGTAGAAAAAGATCTGCACAAAGCTACTTCCGCCCCCTTTACCAGCAACACAGAAAGGAGGATTATATTTGGTAAGGGTTATAATCTCTAAGCGCGCCTACACAGAAAGAAGTACTGCGCAAAAATACTTCCGCTCCCCTTTCCGGCAACACAGAAACGAGACTCCTACTTTGTAATGTTATAATCTCTAAGCGCGACCGAAGGCCTCCTACGCAAAAAGAAGTTCCGCACTAAACTACTTCCGCCCCCTTTTCCGGCAACACAGAAAGGAGAATTCTACTTTGTGAAGGTTATAATACCTAAGCGCGGCCGAAGGCCGCCTACGCCGAAATTAGTTCGTTTTTATGTATGCACTCATTAGCGCACACAGAGGGTGGGTTTTGGGGTTCAAACCCCCCCTAAAGCTAATGACCCTAAATGCAAACTGTATCTTAAAGCTAAAAATCCAGCTCTCAAGGAAATTATAAGAAATATTATATATATTATTATATTTATTATAATTTCTGTTGCTCGAAAAAGCGCTTTGCTTTTGCTGTAAATTTTCATGAGGAAATGAATATACGAGCATTTTTTTCTTGAGAGCTGCAAACTGATTTAAGAAATTTTGGTAGAAGAAAATTTCTTTTCCATTTCTCGTCCGTCGTTTTATATGAATTTTTGGTTTTTCTTGAGAGTTCAGTTAATTTTTTCGGTATTCGAAATATTAAAAAAATTTAGAAATCGTGAAAAATCACCATCTCTATCGAAAGCCAGAAACCAGAAATCGTGAAGAAACCCAGTTGCGCAGCAGGGATTTCGAATGAGCGCATCCGTGGTTTTATTGATGATAGAAGAAAAGATATAAAACGCAATTGTATTAGTATTTTTTAATATTTATTGGCGTCAAATTATTACAACTAAGAATATTTGCTTCTCGTGACAATGAGATTACCTGTGGTGAAGAGGCCTGGTAGCTGCGATGCTTCCGTTTTGATCTTCCAAAAAGAAGTGAAGTAAAGGATTTACCGAATTTTACTTTAGACCGCCGGACAGTTAGCTACCGCTTCAAGGGGAAACTTAACGAAAGTTCACTGTCCGGCGGGATATAATAGTTAACGGCCGGAATATTAGTGTTAACGCGTATATGTATATGTATGTATTTGTGTCTACATATGCCTACATTAGGGCGGATCCCTAACGTGTCAGAATATTAGGGCTGGACATTATTTTGTGGGAATATTTAGACTGATGGTCTAAACAGATAAATTAAAATGTAAATAAAAATCACACCAAATTATAAATTTATATATGTTTATGTGGATGTACATATGTACAGTGCACTAAATTATTGGCAGAGAGAATTTTTCACAACGTATGGAATATTTTTTACTGAAATTTTTTAGCGAATTTTTTATAAAAATATGTTCATACTACAACAAAAAACATCTCTAAACTTTGTGTAAAGCTTAGGAAAATCCAATAAATTTGCATACAAGTTGGTATTGTAGTATAACTAAGTGCCAGTTTGAAGTTGGTAAAAAATCGCGTCGTCTTTAAAATCCATTCGTCAATTAATATACAGCAATCGCGTTTTTGATTTTTTTTTGTGTAATTCATCAATTAACCGGGAACCAATTACTAATTCAGGTTGGCCAGCAACGGTGAACCCAGATGACGTAGCCCGCTTTTACACAATGCAGAGCATTTACATAAGAGATGCAAGACTGTTTCCTCTTCGTCGTCCTTGCAGCTTCTGCAACATCTTTGGAAAAGACGCCGAGTCTTTCTGCATGCTTACCTATTAGACAGCGCCCGGTTAGAGCCCCCCCAACGTTCCTAATTATTTTCAATTTCTGCATAAACAAGTTTACGTATACATTTCGAATCTTTTTTGTTTTTATATTCGCACAAAGTGCTGGCTCACAATTTGGATCATAAATGACTCCTAAAAGATTCATATAAATAAGAGTAAATAATTTTTTGTTTTTGAAACTCATATTTATTACCCACCTAGGACTCCTTTCGGACTCATATATTTTGAACGCTCAGAAAATGTTTGCGGGGATATCACATTTTTTGTTTATTTATAGTTTTCGAATAAAAAAGTTCGTTTTCCTTCTGTCAGTAAACTGTTTTTGTTACAAATAGTATAAATAAGCAATGGGGAATAAGGAAACTTCTTCTTTTATTTGGCAACCATTGTTGGAAATAAAGTAAAACTCGGATTTTGGTATTACTTCCCATTTAAATGTGAAATAAAGCAAATTTTGCTTTATTGCCGTTTGTGTTATTTCACTATCTCTAGTACGGAAATAGAAATTAAATTCACTAGTTCGCGAGAAAGAAGTTTTTTACAATTTTCCGTGTTCCAGCATGCATTTTATGAAATTGATAGATGAAACAATAATATTCGTCGAATTAGTTAAAAAACATATATTTTTTCATCACTAGACATTTTTGCACCTTTTACTTTGACGCTTGGAATTCGCTTCCTGCGCAGATCTTAAGGCGTAAAGGAATCGCCGCTGCATGAAAATCGAATACGCGTCTAAAGCTATACGACCCGTGTGAAGAGTGCCTTAGTTATTTTGTTTATGCATTCGGGTATGTGGCTGTTATGAAAGTTTCGTAGTGAATCGAAATTATAACAATTGCTGAAGACGCTTTTGCGATAAATTTATTAACATACCCTTGTGGTCAGCTGATTACGTTAAGTTACATTTTGAAAAGTTTTGGCTTTTTTTATTTATTTAATGATTAAATTTTTTTTTGTAAAACTCTGGCGCATCACATAACCAGCACCACATAAATCCAAATGTCAAACCTCTTATAGAACTTATAAAAATTTATCAATTACACCAAAAAAAATTAATTAATTTATTTATTTATTTATTAAAAATTTGTATAAGAAATTATAGCCCATTAAATTTTAGTCGGTTAAAGTGTAAATTTCAAGACGCTAGAAAATCGCATTGATTTTTATTTTGTTTTTTTTTTTGCTGACGGTTTTAGGCCTTTTATTCAATATTAAAGTAATTGTCGAGCATACCTTATATCAGTGATTCCCAAAGTGGTCCAGCTGGACGCCCAGAGGTCCACGGGAGACTTGACGGGGGTCTACGGTGGCGTGAAAAAATATGGGGGTCCATGAGTTGCAAGTGGGGGTCCACGAAAACTTATCTGGTTTCGATAGTAAAGAACCTAAATGGTTGCTTGATAGCCTCTTTATTTAACTTTATTTTTTTTGAGTGATGTATAGTGCGCTTGATTAGTGATGGGACAAGGGCAAATACCTAATTGGTAAATTTGGTATTTACCGGTAAATACACAGATATTTACCCAAGTACTTTGGTATTTACCCAAATTGTGGGTATAAACCATAAGTAACGAAATTTAAAGCAAACCAAAAGACATTTCTTTCAGATAGAAAGCAAATAACATATTTTTTTATAACGAACTTGGTTTTTAATTACAAATGAGATAAACGTGTATTTAGTCATAATCACTCTCGCTATTATTAACCGAAAAAATCGTATAACTAGTAGAGTGTACGATTCCTGTTGAAGTGGAAGGGATGCCATTTTCAGCACCTTCTAGTGAAATACAAAGGTCATTTTCGCACTGAGTTGACTGCGTGCTTTCTGCCGAAGGCGGTAAACTATTTTTGTAAGGCACATTCCAGTTGCATGAAATATATCGCACACCGTCTTCAAAGAGTCACAACTCAAAATTTGGCATTTTTGATATTATGCGCTAAAAATGTACGCAGAGCTTTTATTTACCTTTCAGCAAAATCTGGAGCAAATTTTTTTTATAATTTGTTTAAAAAAAAACCTACGGTAAAGTCGCCCTTGCCCATATGATTACCATGTGCTAAGAAATAGTTTTTCGTATTTTCTGACAAACGTACGAGTTGAGACTTTTGAAGACGGTGTGCGATATGTTATTTTTGCTGCTCTTTCTCTTGAGTGAATGAAGCTGTGTGTGCTAAATGAGCATTCCGTATCAGCCGAAGTGCATGGAGCTGTCAGAATTCTGACAGCTAATTTACTTAATTGCGTGCTACCACAAATTCCTTTCCACCTCGTAACTGGAGATATCTCAGACAAAGAGCTTCATCTTTGGCTTTGTAAAATCTGGCATTACTTTTATGTTCAGTGTCTGCGAAATCGCTTAAACAAATTCCAATCCATCTAACTCTTCAGACTCATCGAGGTCACTTCCTTGTTCCTTAGGGTCTAACAAATTTGCAGCTAAATGTATCGGCTTTATAGTTTTTTTGAATGGTGCATTGAATATTGTTGTAAGCTTTCGGCATCATTCAATATCGAGNTATCGGCTTTATAGTTTTTTTGAATGGTGCATTGAATATTGTTGTAAGCTCAGTTTTTCGGCATCATTCAATATCTAGTTGTCGATAATTTCAGTTCAAGGTTACTTTTGATATCTTTAAACGCGTGTATATTGTATTCATTTGACTCGAGGTTACAAATCCATTGTGCAATGCAGCCAAAAATGTTTGAGCTTAAATGCAGTTACTCCCAGAACACTTCGCTAAGTAGCTCTGATTTTATATTGGCTTGTATATTAACGTTTTCATGTACTGCTAAACCCTGAAGGGATGCTTTAGTTTTTATTATACTTTTTACTGAATAGAAGAAGCTTCCCCATCTTGTTTTGGCTGANTCATGTACTGCTAAACCCTGAAGGGATGCTTTAGTTTTTATTATACTTTTCACTGAATAGAAGAAGCTTCCCCATCTTGTTTTGGCTGACAGTTTTAATTGTTCACCGATTCCTTTTTCTTCCACAATTTTAGCTAAAGTTGCTGTAAGGACTTGACTATTTTTTATTTTTTTGAATATTTTTACAACTGAACTCTTTTGCAAGGTATCGAGCTTTAAAAACTCCTGGCAAATTAAATGATGGCTATGTGCAACACAACCCACAGGCGCCCCATTTGGATGAGCTTCTTTAACTATTTTGAACGCCTTTTGCACATTTGCAGCATTGTCACCAATTATCACGAACAACTTTTGCTCGCCGTATTCCTCCATGATTTTAATAATTTCCTGTGATAGCTGTATGTCGATTTGCCTGTGTTGGCAGACTTTTCACAAAAACAATTTCAGGCTTTGATATGAGGAAATTTACAGCACCTCATTGCGTATTTTACTCCATCCATCACACTGAATATGCAAAAAGTTGTCTACCTTTAATTGTTGATTAATGTCCGTACTCATCTCCTTATAGATTTTATCCAAATATGTGGAGGAATTAGCTTTTCTGATCGGAGCCTTGAAAAATGGATTGAGGTCCTTAAAAAGATCTGTCCACAATGGATGTTCCACCATAGCCAAAGGAGCGCCGGTTACAAAAATGGCTTTAGCTAATTTGTATTGTGCCGGGTTGGAAGGAAGGTGCCTAATGAAATCAGATGGTATTGGATAATCTTTTGCTGTCCGTATTTTGGGCGCTACCAAATCGGTTGCATGCATGTCTTGAATTCGCTGCTTTATTAATAAGGGACAANTTGGATAATCTTTTGCTGTCCGTATTTTGGGCGCTACCAAATCGGTTGCAAGCATGTCTTGAATTCGCTGCTTTATTAATAAGGGACACTTAACACAGGTTGTTAAATGTTTTGCCATTTTGTTTATGTTCGAAAATTTGTACCACTTTTCGCAATGTGAGCATGAAACTTCTTTGCCACTTCCACTGCTTTCTATTTCTGATATTTAAGTTTTAAAAAATGTTTGATACGAAGAATGCTCCGTCACTTCGAAAATACTTCTGGCTATATTTTTCATATATACTCACTATTTTGGACATATATAATGCCTGGTCTACTTATTTATAAATAATAATAATAATAGATTGGCGCTAACACATATGTTAGTGCTTGGCCGAGCTTCTTCTCCGAATTGTGACGTGCGCCTTGATGTTGTCACACAAAGGGGAGTGACCTACAGTTTTACGTCGACTCCGAACGGCGATTGTATTTTTATGAGAAGCTGTTTTTCATGGCAGAAATACACTCGGAGATTGGCTATTGCCTGCCGAGGGGCGACCGCTGTTAAGAAAAAACCTCTTTTCTATATTTTTGCGATATTGCTTTGACCAGGAATTGAACCCAGGCCCTGCGGAGTGTAAGCGCGCACTTATTTATACATAACTTTCATAAAAATTGTNTATTTTTATGAGAAGCTGTTTTTCATGGCAGAAATACACTCGGAGATTGGACTATTGCCAACGACCGCTGTTAAGAAAAAACCTCTTTTCTATATTTTTGAGATGTTGCTTTGACCAGGAATTGAACCCAGGCCCTGCGGAGTGTAAGCGCGACCTTATTTATACATAACTTTCATAAAAATTGTAGAGTTTTTAGATCCAGGCTACACAAATGAATATCTACCCGAAATTAGGTAAATACCCGGGTACGAAAATGGGTATTAATTGGTAAATACCCAGCGTTGGGTAAACCCATCACTACTCTTGACGTACTGCTACACTTACCGTTACTCTGTGTTTTCATACGTGGGAAACCTTTAAAGGCCACCTGCAAACTAAAAAGAACCGTATGTTGGTATAACACTGAGTAGGGCGCGGCGGAAATTGCTGGCGGCAGAGATTTAAGCACTTGTGTATTTTCAATGCTACAGGATAGTATTACCTTCGTTGAGGAGATTATATAATGTAGAGTTCCCTGAGACTAAATGCTGGTTTACTTCCANGGATAGTATTACCTTCGTTGAGGAGATTATATAATGTAGAGTTCCCTGAGACTAAATGCTGGTGTACTTCCATCACTGAGATCGGACTCACACATTGTCGAATCTTCACTGATGGCTCCAAAACTCACTCTGGGTCATGATCTGGGGTCTTTTTCGAAGTTAATGGGGATAAGCTTCCCTTTTTTTGTTGGGGAATATGCTTCGATATTCCAGGCTGGGGTAATTACAATCCTCAAAGCCATAGACTGCGCGGTGGAACATAGGTGGATGGGAAGGAGTTTACANAACTCACTCTGGGTCATGATCTGGGGTCTTTTTCGAAGTTAATGGGGATATGCTTCCCTTTTCTGTTGGGGAATATGCTTCGATATTCCAGGCTGGGGTAATTACAATCCTCAAAGCCATAGACTACGCGGTGGAACATAGGTGGATGGGAAGGAGTTTACATGTATGCAGTGACAACCAAACTGCACTTAAGGCATTGGCCAGCCCTCTCACTACTTCCAAACTAATTCAGCAATGCAAGTCTCGACTAAATTACGGTGGTGAACAGNCTACTTCCAAACTAATTCAGCAATGCAAGTCTCGACTAAATTACGGTGGTAAACATAACGAGCTTGCTTTACTCTGGGTACCAGATCACTCAGGAGTACCTGGTAATGAGACATCTGACCATTTGGCCAGAATTGGCTTAGACCAGGCACTCTTCGGCCCGCAACCAGTTTTAGCACACCCACTTTCGGCCATCAAAGCAACCATCAGAAACTCGGTGAATACTTCGCTCAGAAATGACTGGAAGGCATCGAGGGGATGCAGGTGGGTAAACTCATGTTGCCTTCGATCTCAGAAGGTCTATCTAGTTTTTTGCTCTCACTGAGCAGACGACACCGCAGACAATTTGTTGGACTGCGCACTGGTCACTTCACGTGGCACAAACACCAGACTGTGATAGGCGTAAATGACAAGTCCATTTGCCCATCCTGCCTTGAAGAGGATGAGACGGTGGAACACTTTTTGTGCTTCTTGCTAGTTTGGTTGTTTGTCATAAATTTTTCTAGACTCGTTCTTTTTTCTACTGTCAGTTTCTGAAGTAAAAGTTTGGCCGTTTTGTTGTTTTAAGTTTTCTATTTTAAAAATGTGAGTGATAAATATTTTTCGCCTTGCTTTAAAACTCGGAGCTATAAAAATATAAATGATGCCATCAACACAAATAAACTATTTTACAAATACTCCATGTACAAAGTCATGAGTGAGCCGAACATTTGATGAGTTTATGGTGAAGATAATGTATATAACGGTAGGGCTCGAAGTGCTCTTAAAAAATATAACTCCTCAGAGCAAGAANAAATAACGCTAGGGCTCGAAGTGCTCTTAAAAAATATAACTCCTCAGAGCAAGAAAGTATTTTGATGGATTTGCGAGTTCTATTTTTCAAAACCTGGAAGTGTGTAACCGCATAATTTAAATAAATAGAAATAACAAATATTAGAAAGAATATATTTTAGTTTTTCTTTGGCCACTCCGAGTTTAGCAATGGCGCGATGGCAATTTACATAGTTAGATCTAATCTTCACATTCATTTCTTTACGAGCTTTGAGAATATTTAGAAATGTATCAGCAGGGGTTACACCGTAACCAGTGAGTTGTTGAAAGGGGTATACGGAAAAAAAAGTTTGGGAACCTCTGCTTTAAATGGAAGAAAATCCACAAAACCGTTAGCCAAAAAAATTATTAAAAATCAATGTGATANGGGGTTACACCGTAACCAGTGAGTTGTTGAAAGGGGTATACGGAAAAAAAGTTTGGGAACCTCTGCTTTAAATGGAAGAAAATCCACAAAACCGTTAGCCAAAAAAATTATTAAAAATCAATGTGATTTCCTAGCGCCTTGAAATTTACACTTTAACCTACTAAAATTTATTATACTATAAAACTTAATACCTACAAGTTTTTAATAAAAACTTTAAAATTTTTAGGTGTAATTGTTAGATTTTTGTAATAAGTACATAGATGTACATATATAAGTATATAATATTTGTTAATTTAAAGCTTCGATAATAGCTTGAAATGCGGTGTCATAGGCAAACTTCTTGATACGAGAATCCGTGGAGGCATTAGCTTTATATAGCAAAGCTAATACATCACTGAGATCAGTTCGTTTAACTTCAGATAAGCCAGTCTGGTTGAGCAAGCTTTGAATATTCGCCTCCAAACGTCTGTTAGCTTCGTCATAGTATCTTCTTTGATTCATCTCATATTCTACAAAAACAATATATGTATATATAAGTATTTTTGGGATAATAGTAATATGTATATATATATACATATATATATACATATATATATATATATACATGCATATCAAATTACTGCACAAGGGCATTTGGTTTCACCTGAAAAATAAGCGATTTGTCGTCTACACACTTTTTTCAGAAAAAAACTTTTTTGTTGTTTATTTTTTGATGTTGTGCTGAGTCAATACTTTAAAGTATTGATCGATATTCGGTACCGATTTTAAAAGTATCCAATACTCTCGATTCTCGGTACCGAAATATTTAGGTTTCGAATTAAAGCGCATATAGGCCAAAAATATGGAAAAAACGGTTCAGGGGAGACTCGCCTATCAAAAGCCGAATGTAGGAGCCAATAGAGCTTTTAATACTGATTCAAATGAAAGATTTATATATGCNTCGCCTATCAAAAGCCGAATGTAGGAGCCAATAGAGCTTTTAATACTGATTCAAATGAAAGATGTATATATGTCGGTTCGAGACCATAATGTAGAGAAACTCTTACTTGTTTGAAGCATTTTTGTTCCAGCTGAATCGAACGTTATCATGTTCGTAGGCCTGGGGGCAGATTCTGTAACCAGTTAGCGACAATTTTCGAATCGGTATCGGTTTTGTTGACGTATGATATGAAATATTTTTATGTCAACAAGTGCGATATCGATCCGAAACTTGTCGCTAACTGGTTACAGAATATCCCCCCTGAAAGACTTCTTCATCCGTCAAAGCATTTTTCTTGAACCTTGGATCGACAAAGGTTAAAACTGATAAAATAATATTTCTCTTTTGCGATAAGTTCAAGTGTTTTAGCGGATATTATAAAAATTAGTAATGAAAGTTTTTTCTAAACTTGAAATGCATACAATGGCGATGGTTTAATGTAAAGAATCGTTATCGGGTTCCGAAAAGGAAGTATTGGGTACCGAAATCTTTTAAGTATTGGGGNGATAAAATAATATTTCTCTTTTGCGATAAGTTCAAGTGTTTTAGCGGATATTATAAAAATTAGTAATACAAGTTTTTTCTAAACTTGAAATGCATACAATGGCGATGGTTTAATGTAAAGAATCGTTATCGGGTACCGAAAAGGAAGTATTGGGTACCGAAATCTTTTAAGTATTGGGAACCGACAATTCAGCACATCACTAGAAACTGGGATCCCAGGTCCTGTGGAATGGTAGCGCGCAGTGCTACCCACTAGACCACAGCGGCCTCGCCTTTATTTATAATGGTGCTAATTTTATTTTTTATGCCAACCCCTTTGAGAAAATGCAAATTTATATGTAGGTACTATTGTAAGAAAACAATTGATTCCTTGGTTTCTTTTTTTAACGTATGTATTTATTGCCTCAGCCAATAAACAAGAATTTGTTTGAGTGTAGGTCCTCCGATCTAATTTTTGCTTTAGACACCTTTTTTTCGTAGAATACATGTTACGTTTCGGTATGGTTGCCTTGCTAAAATGTTGTATTTTTAAGGCAAAATCCTGTTGAAAAAATTAGCTGGAGCTGGCTGAGTCTGCGCTGACCAACTTACGTCGATTGTCGAACGAATGAAAATCACAATTCTTGGCACGCTTACGCAACGAACTCTCGTGTATTTTAGTGTACAGAACAGGGTTGCCACTTTGGTAAATTGTTATTAAAATTGGTAGACAAAATGTGGGTTGGTAAAAAGGTAAATTTTTTCTCATTTTGGTAGATTTTTGAAGAACTTTCCGTTCCCAATTTTTTTTCGTAGTTATCTGTAAATATATTATACATTTCTTTGTATATTTTTTATATAATTACATACGTATAAATGTATATCGATATATGGCGAACATGTCGCGCTCCATTCTAAACTAATTTTACTGGAATTGACAGGTATGTAATTACGCACTATGATTGTTCGCAAAAAAAATAAATCAACGTAATTTTTTATTAATGAAAAAAAATATATAAAAATTAACGGGAATTTCAAGCAGCACATTGTTGGCTATACTCAAATAGTGTTTGCTTTAAAACTGCATACCTTAAATTTTTCTAAAAAGTCAGAGTAAAAAATTCTAAATTTACACGAAAATTTTAGGAATTTTTCTATATGTTGTATATAGTTTGAATCCTCTATTTTTTGGATTTAGTTAAAGCAATAAAAAGTTTTACTCGAAAAATATTGCGAATATTAAAAAAAAATCACTTTTTTGAGTCACAGTATTTGTCTATAACAACTCGAGTTGAAGTTTTTCAAATAATGATGTTTCATTGTTGCCTTTAGTTTCATCACTTTCGCTTTCGGTTGAAGGAAACTGAGAATATTCCAACAATATGACTCAAATACCGTATAACTAGATAATAAAAAGTTCTTAAAAACAATTTTAATTCTTATTGAAATAACTTAAAAAAAATAAAAAACTATAGTTTTAATTAAAATAAATAAAAAAATAACAAAACTATGGTTTTTGTTAAAATAATTATAAAAAGTTATTGGTAGATATTTCCCAGATTTGGTAGATTTTTTTTCAAGTGGATGGTAAATACTTTTTTTCTTCAGTGGTAACCCTGGTACAGAAATGCTTTAGGTTGCTGCGCATCTTTTGCTGGCATTTCAGGGTACTATTTTATATATATAAGGAAAATTTGAAAGATAGGGGGGAGGCCCGAGCAGCCCCCTGCCCCTACCTGGCTACGCCCATGTGCATCAGTGTGTCCAGATTGTTTAAACAAAAGCGTAATTTCTGAAAAAAAATCGCCAATTTTTTCTAATAAAATTTATGAAACAGATTTAACAAATCTTTTGTTTTAAAAAATAGATCTTGTTATAATATAGTTTTCAAAACCAAAAACGAATATTATACCTTCAGAGGGTAATAATAAATAACATAAATCACTTTTATAATAGAGATGTACAAACAATTTTTTTTAAATACGCATACTTTTTAAAAATATTTGTTTCAACACATTTTGCAATAGGACTGCGCAATTATTAAACTTATTATAACTCATATTAATAGATTAATCGCACAATCCGCTTTAAAGCGCTCGGCGCTTTAAATAAAATAAAAACCTATAATAAGGCGAGATCAGCCATTTCTACAATTTTTTCAAAACCACCTATAGCGTATGAATCATTTACATTCCTGTTGTCATATAATGAGCTATTCAACCTTGATAACATACTTTTGATATTAGAAACGTTTTGCAGCAGAAACTATTAGCCTTCAAATAACACTTAATTCGAACTATTGAATTAAGGCTTTCCAACCTCATCACTCATCCTCATATTTCGAATCTTAGTTTTTGTTGAATATATTAAGGAAAAAAATGCGCTCAAAAGAAGCATGTGAGTGCGGCAAGGATAAACTTATGAAGGCAACTTTACTTATATTTCCAAACATTTTATTGCCTGTTGCGGTTTCCACTCCGCAAGCAATTATCCAAAATTCTTCCGAGTCGGATGGAATGGTTCTGTAAAAAGTTATTCCGTGGGAAATTTGAAGATTTAAATATTCAGTTTGCGCTGCTTTTGTTTCCTTCAAAGTCAAATAGTGAATTGGTAGGTTCCTTGAAACTCGCCCTCTTGTGATTCATACACTTTTCTGGTGACAAAATCAAAGCTTTTTTAAAAGTATTTAATTAACTAAACTTCTTCGATTAGGGTGTGATTAAATATTTTTGACAGTTTTTAATATGCTTCTTAAGTCAAGTTTATCACGCAGCTCATTAGCTTCGTCTGTAAAATTATTGTGGAAAACTAAGTTTAGTATATTCTTATAATTGGAAAAAATTGATTTGAATGGAAAAAATCGCCAAAAATCGCCAATGGCAATTTCCTAAGGCTATCTGCACACTTGTCGTCCAATCATAGTTGCGTTATCGTCTCGCCCTGAAATTTTGAGCCGAGCACATGCATTTCAAAGGAGATCTGCACACTTTTCGTTGTCGGCTAGTTATCGGCAAATCGTAGAAGATGCAGAAACGGATTAGTACGGCACTGTCGTCTGCTAATCGTTGGGCACGCATTGTTTGTTTACATTTTATGAGTAACAATTAGTGAACAAGTTAATATTTGCATTAAAATTAAATAAAAATTAGTTTTTTTGCATAAAATCTGTGGAAATTATTAAAAAGTGGATAAGTGCATTAAAATTCAATAAATGTGAGCGTTTAAACTATAAAATATGACGAAATTGTTAAGTCTCTGTGTGCATGCGCGAAAAACATTTCAGGATAAGAAAAGAAGAGATATTACTGAAAAATTATGTCTAGAATTGTTGCAGCACAGTCTATATTTTTAAAATTGCAAGTATTTGTAAAAATTTGGCGAAAATATCAACGAGAAAAACATAAAATACCTGCTCCAAGGGAATTTTTAGACGCCAAATGAATTGAAATATCACGACCGAGTGTGCGAAAGTGTAGTAGTCATGTAATCGTTGCATCATGATCGTGACGATGAAGCAACTATGATTGGACGACCAATGTGCAGAAAGCCTAAGTGGTTGGATGTACGTATTGTAAGATATTGTAGATATGTATGTTAGTGGCTGTATATGGGTATGTATGCGGGTTTTGTTGTGTATGTCGGTAGGCATCACGATCCAGAAAATAAAGGTCCCGCCATTCGCGGACCGTTAACCCTCTGTTCGTCGATTTGACCCCCTAATCTCTGACGTCATAAAATACTTTTGCTTACATTCACTGTTGCCAACTTTATGCTTTTCGCTCCAAATGTAGTGAGTATGTGAACGCGAAAATTTTTGAGTTTGCTACTTGGTGCGTTTTTAGTGCTTTTGTTTTGTTTGAAGACACCAAATTAGAAAATCTTAAGAAAATGGAAGCAAAATTT
>NW_016169510.1:0-17293 GCF_001687245.7 Rhagoletis zephyria
TTTGTAAAAAAAAATTTCACAGTTCAACAATTTTTATTGAGCTTGAGGCCGTTTTAGTGAAAACTTTTGTGGAAAAAATTGTTTTTCACAGTTCAACAATTTATATGTTATAAAAAGCAGCCTGAAAATTTCAAGATTTTTACTAGCAGTTGGAAGTATTTTATTAAACGTTTAGCCAAAAAAGCATACAAGCTTTTGCTTTACGACTTTTTTAATTTAAAAATTCTGTATTTTTTTTATTCATAAAGTTTTTTTGTATGTATTTCTTTCTATATAGCCCCAAATATCAGCTTTAAAACGAGAACAGAGCCATTTTTTAGATATAATAGTTTTTGAGATATAAAAAAAAAAACTTGAAAAATCCCGGTAATCGTGAAATTTAGAATTTCGCATAAACATTTTTAATTTTGTTGCTTTACAGAACTTCATCATACGATATAAGCAAAATCTTACCAAGATTTATCGAAATCAAATATTCTAGATTCTAAGCATTTCTTGATTTGACATGGATTAATCTATTCATATTACGTAACAAGTAATTTTTAAGCAAAAAACAAAACCGACTTCAAATTTGATATAAAAATTTAGGAGGACCGATAATTTTTTCATGATACAATCAACGGATCTAATAATATCTGTGTTCAAAACTCTCTTTTATTTTAAATTTAAATTTTATTTTCCTGAAAACATTCAATAAATCTCTTTTTTGTAGGAAAATTCTCACTTTTTTCTTTTTTAGTCAACTTTGATTTTTTTCGGCCTGCCGGTTTGATATGTTTTTTTTTGCATGAAAAAAACTTTTCCCTATTCACGTTTTGCTGAAGTGTTGCTCAAAACCCATACACAACTCATATTTCGCCAACCATTACTGTGATAGCAAACCTCGTAAATATTTCAATATTTTACTTAATATTTTTTCCCAGAAAAAAAGAAGAAATTAAATAACCCTGCAAACCTGACTTTGCATTTAATTTACCACTCTGTTGGTACTTTAAAATTTATTCCGCAGTGTCGCCATTTACATTTTAGTTGCGACTAATACAAATAAAAAACCGGCGGTAAATAAATTCAAAGAAGCAAGAAACGCAGCAGTAAGCCACCAAGAATTAGAGATGACAAAAATGAAAATATTTGAAAGCGCGCAACCGAAGGGGCGCCCACTCAAAACACTAAAAACAAATACAAGGTAGTGGGCTCTTTTAGCGCCAGAGGGTTGAGAAACCACGCCACCTCTTTGGGGGCTTAGAATTTTCTGTAGTTTCGCCGCTTTACAGTGACAGAGTAAAGCATCCACAAAATACAGTACAAAACAAACTCAAATAGAAATATATGGAAATGGTTGCCTTTATCAAGATTTTACATTGTGCCGCTTGGACACAATCTAAATCTTCATCTCTACCAGCATACGAATAGCTGGCAGAGTACGGGCAAATTCGAATTCATGCAGTACCTACGAACACTCGTAACGCTGGCTGTCGTCTGCGACTAAGTTCACACCGGTCACGCAGCAGCGGAACTTTGTGCGGTGATCGTGGTCCTTTGATAGGCTAAAATATGCAAAAATATAAACAACTACTGAAATAATGGCGAATGCTAGGAAAAATAATAACAAAAAAAAAAACACAAAAACAAACTGAAAAGAGCCTCAAGCGAAGCGCAAAGGCAACCAATGCGAGATAGCCTAAGCCTGAGCGGCAACAGTTCAGAAATAAGTTTCATAACAACTAGCGACGACTAGCGGCAGTGCACGTAATAGAAATGTGTCGTTACACAGTACGCAAAGGCAGTGTGTGTGTATGTGTGTATGTGTAGTAGAGCAGGGGCGGCAAGCGTGGAGAGTTAGTTTGTTGAAGCTACGCGGAAGCGATTGGGTGATTGAGATACCTCGATGTTGGAGTTTTTGGTTGCTGTTGTGGGTTGTACAAGTGGACTGCCTCAGTGTTTGCATACAAATTAAAAGCTTCGCACAATTTATTTGCTTATTTGCATACGCGCAGTTACATGCATACACACATACTTGCCATATACATATACCAGCATAAATATGTTTACTCGCTAGATACTACATACCTAGCTACTAAATATGTAGTGCGTACCATGATTTTTCTCTGTATTTGCTTATTTTACTTAATTTCTGTTACCGCGTTTTATTTATGTTTTCGTCGTTGGAGTAGCTGCTGCTATTGCAGTTGTTGCTTGTGGCGTTGTTGCTAGTTAGTTGTTCTTTGTTGATTGGTGCGCAATGCAAACCGTTGTGTGGTTGACGTTGGCACTACATACACACATATCTATTAAATTAGCTTGCCGTCTCCCTGTTACGTATACGCCATGGCAGCATAGTACCTCTGTAGTTGAGTAGTACAAGGCTTACAATAGCAGCGCGCGCGTTGGTAATTATTTTTTTATGAATAATTTATACTTGTGATTCAAATGAAATTAAATCCAATATTTTTCTTAAATAAATCGATATTCGTTTTAATTTTACTGTACAACAAAAAAAAATTAGTTTTCGACAACGGATTCTGGTGGAATGACCTAATTCCTACACACGTATCGGGGTTTTACGACTGAGCTAAGGGGGTTCAAATGCTCTCTATTCATGCTCTTTTGGTAAATCTGCGTGGGAAATCGAATGTTCCTCATATTTCAGATATTGAATGTTTTTAACAGTTCTATGTAAAATACTACGAGTAGCATTTTTGTAAAATATTTCAACCCTCAAACTTATAACGGAGGCGCAATTTTTTCCTCTTTTTTTCTTTCCTCAAAAAAAAAATATCGATGAATATGGCTGGTAAAAGTGTGACACAAGAAATTCGTGATAAAAATCAACTATGAGCCTCTGAATATACCAAAGTTCAAAACTCAACTTGACGACCTGAAATAAGTAAAAAAAGTAAGTGCGCATGAGCCGCGATAATAACATTGGTGGTAGAATCTATAAAAAAACACGATAAAAAAATCGGTTAGAAAATCTATACAAATATCGATAAAATATATCGGTAACAAAACCGATAGTTAATCGATAACAAAATCGATAAGTAATCAATAACAAAATCGATAGCAACACCGATAAATAACCTATACAAAAGTAGATAAATAATGGATTTCAAAATCTTTAACAGTATCGATAACAAAATCGATAAAAAATTCGTGAAAATATCGATCAAAAAATCTGTAACAATATCGATAACAAAACCAATAATATTCAATTTATTAACTTCTTGAGTACAGTAAAACGCGAGGTCTTTTCAATGTACAAATAATCCAAAAAAAAATTACAAAATTTACTTAAACTAAAATCTAATTAAATAATGTACAGAAAAATATAGTATTGGTAATAACAATATTTAATTATAAGTAATAGTTGTGAATAAAAAAAAGCATATGTATATATAATAGATAAATATAATATTTTAGGAGAAGATTTTTAGGGAAGGTTAAAGGATTTTACTTAAAAAGATTTGTAACTACCGCTTTGAAGCATCCAAACATTGTTATGCATTTAATTGAGGTTGGTAAGGAGTTCCAGATCCTGACAACACTAACAAAAAACAATCTAGAAGCTGTTAAAGTTTTATACCTAGGTACAATAATATTATGGGTGCGAGACGATTGCACTAGATTCAGTTTTCGGTAAAGATAGCATGGTTGGCGGTTTCTAATTAACTTATACAAAAATAAGTTGTTACGAATCTTCAGATAGCTCTCCAAGTTCGAGCCTAAGATGCTTTTTGTGAACTCTGAAATGTGGTCATACTTTCTTTTACCGTAAATAAATCTGGCTGTATTATTTAAGGCCATATTTTCTTTAATAAGTTTGCTGCTCTCAAGAAAGAATGTTCATAGCAAGGCACACTAAACAGGTAGTAAGTATTAGAAAGTATTGGGATTTTTTTTACAAATCAAAGCCATTTGAAATAAAAATAAAAATTGCAATAATAAATTTCTTTCTTGGTAAATTTGTTTGCTTCCAGATCAATCGATCCATCCTTTGTACGGCCCAGTAATCAGCGTTTGGGCTCCTGAGTTTTCAATCGCTTCGTTTGTATGAAAAAAGGTTTAACATGCAAATAGATTTTGACAATTTAGAATTTTTGTAAAAAGAAATTCAAAATATTTAACATTTTAGGGACCAAATAATTGAAAAAAACAAATCAGCTGCTCTACCATCTCTTCAATATGCCTAGACTCGTAGAAATGTCTTCAAGAAGATTTACAGCAAAAACCAAGAACTTTCCCAAGCAACAGAAATAATAAAAAAATATTTATTGCGATTTTTAAATTTGCAAATAGCCCTTTAAGAAGAACTGTTTTCCTTTCCTGAGCGTCGTTTTATATGATTATATTTTGTTTTTCTTGAGAGCTGTATACTATGCTTTACTCAGGATTGGTTCTAACATCAGACAGAAGACGGCGGTAAACAGTAAACTTTTTCCAACTCCTCAAGTTACCAGACGGCATTATACCTGCCCGGTTGAAAAAGACTCGGAAGGTGTTGCGTCGTTAGCTAGCATTTATCTGCGTTAGTTTCATTCAGGGTGACGTTTATATCAAACGTCTCTACCAAAGACTTCAGACCAATCAAACCTCTTTGCTTTTTATTTTTTTTGCTCGAAACCCTAGAGAGGCTAAGTGATCCGACTTAGTAGTCATTACACTAAGGCCAGATCGGTCGAAACGGATCTTCCCATGAATGTGAATTCGTTAGCAGAAGCTTTTATTCATGTCGTTTTGATTGTCTATGCCGACATCAAGGGCTTTCAGTTGGGTAATGGAGAGCTCAATTCGATGTGGTTTGTGGTTTCGTCTGGAGATTTCCGACAGGGTCAAGTACTTGCATTTGATGCAAGATACATACATACTTAGCTATCGAAGAAATCTAGCATTAAGGAAGGAGTGGGAAATCATGCTGCACCTCTAATAACTTTTGCTCTGGCTCTTTATGTCTTGCCTAACATTTGTCCGCCACCGGATGGATCACATGGCTTAACGGAGAAGTTGATGGGGGTTTAAGGGGATCTCTTGAAGGAAAGTCTTCACAAATAAGTAGTTTAGTCTTCTATATACCTGTGGCCCAAGCAGAGGTAGTTGCAGTCGATTGGCGCCGCAACTGCAAGAGAGGTACAGTATCGCACAAAATATATGAAACTACATTTTTCACTCAGAAAACTTCACAATGATTTTATAATAAGCTGCAGTTCATAGTATTTTAAATTTTATTCAATTTTGCAGCCTGATAAGATTAAAAAATCCTTTCGTCTTGTGATTTTGAAATTTCATTTATCGTTCATTTTTAATGAAAAACTTCAGAAATTCATACTTTTTATAAGCACCTGCTTCGTACATATTTTTTCGAATTTGATGCACACATATCTTGGCATAAGTCAGTTGCTTGTAGCAAATTCCGTAGCATGTTTTATTTTACCCATAAGGCATTGCATATTTTAAGACCTTTATTACATAGCTGAGATTAAAAAATGGAACTGAAGAAAAAAAACCCAACATTCCTGCAACATTTAACTCCCTACGTACTTACTCTCGTTCATTTGCATTTAGTTTTTTTATTCAACGCCGTTTCATCCGTTACCTCTGCCCACTACAACTTAGCTCAAATCAAACTTCTAATTGGATTTACTAGTGAATAAAAAGTAAAAAAAAGCTTGTAATAAAAATCCAGAAGAAAATAGCTCTAATGGGATGCAAAGTTGCTTGCGACAAACAAAAAAAAAAACTAAAAAAGCGGATTATTCAAACCTTTCTCTGCATTGCACAGACCAAAACCAAATAGATAAAGCGAGTGAGCAATGAAAGAAATAAAAGCACTCAATGGTAACATAAATGCGAAAGCGAAACAATAAGTCAAGTTAATAAACAAATAAATAAATGCAAAAAAAAAAACAAACGGACTAACAACTCCATGCGGTATAAATACTCGTAAAAAAGTACGAAAGCAAATTTTCATCGTATGCTTTCGAGTTTTCCAATCAACCAGCTGGCTGCATAAAAAGTAAGTTTATTGTTGCAAAAACAATGCCAGCAATCAGTTTTAAGCATTTGCGTATGTACGTACATACAAATACTAGTGCTTACATACATACATATGTATGTTTTGTTAGTGTGTAAAAAAACGGAATTTACTGCAAGTAAAATCGCTGTAACTTGTAACTTTTCCGAACAAAAGCAAGAAAGTGGCGAAGCGTAATTAGAATTAAAATATGGACCACAATCTAGATTCGTATCAATGCGCTTATTCTTTAGTAACTACCGCTATTTTACTCTAACGCCACGTCCACTGCACTGCACTCCACTCCGCTCTTTCCTTTGCCCCATTCTGCATTCTATTACGCTCTTTTATATTCTATTCGATTCTATGTCATTTTACCACTCCAAGCTAAGCGCGCGCGATAATTTTAGCTGGCAAATAAATAGTAGATACCAGCACTGGCTGTAAGGCTGCTACAAAGCGTGTGGAGACAAAAGCGCTAAGCAACAAATACCTAGTAAAACTAAGAAGAAAAAAAAAATAAATAAAAATTAAAAGAAAAATCCACAACCATTGTTTAAGCGCAGCCATTGAACCGGCTGGTGAGCCAGAACGAAGCCAATGGAAATCTGCATGCAAATAGTTTTACGCTACTGAATGCTGCGGGCAAACTAAACACCATTGCCATCACAATAACCAGTAGCAACTACATACATATGGCAACAAAAACAATCACCGAAAACTATTAAAAAATTGCGGAAAAAGCGAGAAATATGGTTTATTGTTACTTTTGGTGTCATTGTTTTTCTTTGTAGCTGTTCTTCTTTAATACATACATACATATTGCACACTTACATGAATTTCGCGCGTCACACAACAGAACCCTTTTTTAAGCAGCAATAGCACAAGCCGCAATAAGGAAGTTGAAAATTATATAGTCTGCGGCATGTGGCATACCGAAATAGATTAAATGGTTCTTCTAATGCCTGAGTGTGTGTACAGCGCCATTTACGAATCTGGATTTTATTTTGTATCAACTATCTGCTAAAATAATAATCTGCCAATAATTAGTAATAATGGAAATGAGAACAATCTAAGAATATCATGAAGGTTCATATCTATATATACAAAACACGAAGAGATTTTTTGTCAAATTAAAGCGCTTGGCCTGTAGATGTGCAAACTGGTTTTAGTTTTTCGAAAAGAGTCGCCACCTATTGAACGATTAAATTCAAATTATTTATTTAATAATCAATGCCATCATATCCGCACCGTTCGTTCGATTTTCCAAAATGAGGTGCGAAATTAAAAGGCTTTGACTGCAGATGTGCAATAAGATTTTACTCTTTTGAGAAGAGTTGCCAAATTTTAAAAAATTATTTTCAATTTATTTAAAAATATACATATATCAATTACAACAATCAATCAATCTAAATGTTTTTGAGAAACTCTGTTTATTAGCTTAACTAGAAAGTTTAGAGCTCTACCTCTGGAAAGGTCACGACTTATAATTTTTACTAGATATCTCATCCGTGACCTTCAACGCTACGTTGGGGTAAAACGTTGATTGTATCACATAGGAAACTGAAGAGAAGGAGCAAAAGCTCGCCACAGTGATGCAATTCAATAATCGTAGTGGACTGTCACACTTCTGATCGGAATGGAAGGTCTAGCGTTCGTAAGGTCTCCTCATGCTGGTTAGAAGGGATTTAGCCACAGTCATGGGCCTCCTCTCAGGCCATTTTCCCATTGAAAGGCACAAATCGGAAGAAGAGACAACAAATTTCGATATCCATTATGCGCATGCTCCGCCAGCTGTGGTAGAAGAAGAAAGTTCCTAGGATCATAATTATTCGAGGGTTACAAACCTGCAGTTTCAGAGAAAGAAACAACATTAATTTTTTATAAACTATTTAATATTGTAAATTTTTTTTTATAGAGAGTGTATGATCAGGGATTTTCACAGGAAACATAAAAAATGTTATATTATAAGGAAATCTTCAAGTTTTACGTGAGCTTGACCGCTTTGGAAATACCTCCAAAAATCGGGTGTTTTTTCTGACAAAAATAGCTAAAATTTTTCTTTTCGAAAAATCACCCCAGTTGATAGAAGAGTGTAAACTTAAAGGGCCTGCATAAAAATTTAATCAACATACTTAAAATTATAAGATTTTTTGAGATTTTTTTCAGATCGGTCCAGCTTAAGAAAATCTTAATATTTTTCTGAAATTTTTTTGTCCAAAATATTGATTTATAATAGAGGGCTGCATGAATTCATTCAAACTTCTAGCCAAACAGAGTACAGTAGATTTGAATATTTTACTTCACATACAAAACACTCAGCGTTTGGAAATTTGTAAGTTATGAATATACATTTTGTTTTATATTTTCTACTTTCAAATGGAAGAATGTGAATGAATGAATGGAAAACATTCAAATCGTTCAAACTCATTTCGGTAAAAGTTTTTTTCTACAAACAAGTTTTTTCGTGTGTAATAGGAGCGCAGCAATACATACTACATACATACATACATATGTATGTTTGTACATATGTGCATAGAAAAAATATTTTTGGATATTCATACAAAAAATTGTCATTTATTTCAATTCAATTTATTTTCACTTTGTTTGAATGTTGTAATGTCGACACAAATATCAGAACAGCTATTCACTCAAATTCAAAAAAATTTGAAGCCAAAATCATTCATTCGTTTTGTATATGAATAATTCAAAAGCCGTTTTGAATGCATTCATGCAGCCCTCTAATATATAATAAACTTAATTTGTAATTCCGTTGGTAAAACACTACTGATTTTTTTTGTTTGAAGAAATTGTTCATTGATGAACTGCTTGTATTCCACTATTAGAAAAATCTCTCACAACACAAGATTGAGGCCACAAATCTGCTGAAATTTGTGTGCTCTTTCAAGTAGAAGAAATGCTGTCCATAAATGGCTAATATTTTTTACTTACTTAAGTCTTTTCTATGAACATGCATTCGAATTTAAGACATTCAGTTTTGTAACTGATGTATTTGCTGTACCAGGATGGCGCTCCTTTTGCTTCAGTGCATTTGTATATACAATTGTATTGCGCATACTGTAGCTTGCAACATCTATTTTATTTTTTTTTCCTTTTGTAGTTCTTTCTACATAGTAAATATCTACATATTTATATGCACATCAACCAGCAGCTGTCGTTGAAGAAATGAAAAATGCGCAAATTATTGTATAACATTTTCGAATTCTATGCATTTCAAATAGGTTAACCTGAAGCACAAAAGACGTTTTCCTATCAAAGCACACACGGACATCCTTACTTTTGTACTAACACATGCAGCGGCTCTAACCGAAGCTCCTTGCTTGCTTCAACAAACTAAATAGTCTGCACACTGCAGCTGTCGATGCAATCTACTAGCGTATTTATTTACTTATTTATAACTTGTGTATTGCTATTCGTGTATATACATATGTATGTATGTATGTATGTACACTTGTTGTTGAAATATTGTCAGCAACCACGTTCCGTACAAATTATCTGCAGCAAGTTGACATTTGTATTGTGTGAGTTTGCGGGAAATGCATTTTGGTGGTGACATTTTTTTTTCTTCTGGTGCTCCATTCAGCTATTTATTTAATTCGCGTTTTTTTCTTCTTGGTGTATATTTTTGCACTCATAAAGAATTGCACATAATTTACGTGATACAATAATAACAACACCAGAGTGTATAAATAGAATAGTGCATTTTTATTTACCCAGCTTTTGTGGTGTAAGTTCTATGCATGCGAAATAGTGTAAATGTGTTTGCCTTTCACAAATCGCAAATAAATTGAAAGCGAACGTGAAGTGCGAACAAATGAAATAAATATTTCTGCTAAAAAAAATATATTGACATATGACCACATAGTTGTTAAAGTAAGAAATACAAATGTAGATGAAGTTTTGCAGGATTTCATATTTTAGATAAGCACTTTCATTTCACTCAATTTCGCTTTTGTTTTCCTTTTCATATTTGGTCGGTGCTGAACTACATATGTATGTATGTATGTATATATTACTAAAATAATACTAATAGCGGTGATATGTAAACAAAATCGCTTCTTATACCATTTCAGACAATGTAAAGTCTGAAACAGTGACGACCCCTGTTTTCTTACTAACTGAACGCCCAAGTAGCAGATACACTTAGCAACGATGGTGATCTTAAATATGTATACAGGGAAATCTCACGAGTTGTTACATTTTTCGACAAAACCGTGTTTTTGGTCGAACATTTTGGCACACTTATCTTGCAAAATGCACTATCTTCAGTTATGCATAAAGAACAAGATTCCACCGCGAAATTCTATTTAAATGAAAACTTAAAAAAGATATACTAAAAAAAAGTAGTTGTGTATGTAACGTATACGCCCCTTAGCACGATACACAGTCAGCTAACAAGTTTACTCGCAGGCCTTAACTTTAAAGTTATATTATTTTAGCAATTTTAGATTGAATTTCGAGTGTCCGATAAAAATTGTAAAAATGGAATTTTTGTTTCGCATAATGTAATCGTTATCTTATAAGCAATGTTATTGTTTTCATTTGGTGGTACCCTAGAATGGTTCGTTTTGGCAAGAGGAACATTTTCACCGTTTAATGTAAAATTTTTGAAGTGACCTCCGGTTGTTTTTTGCCATGAAAACATTTTTTACCAAAATTAAAAAATATGCTTTTTGAATTTTTACAAAATTTATTGATTTTTATAGTCTATTAATTTTTAATATAATAATATAAACTAAAGTTTATTTGACTTTGTAAATGTTTAAATCTTAGTGTTAAATGGATTAGGCTTAGGAAGGCGTACAGACGAAAATATTTTTGCAAACGGTTGCCACCTGTTTAAAAGATTGCATTTATAAAAAACTGATAACACAATCTAAGTACATATTGCGGAGTGGATATCAAATTAAGTAGGCGTAACAAGGCTTATAGTGGAAAATTGTATAAGGAGGGTTGCCACCTGTTTCAAAGTTTAAGTGATATTGTAAACCAAATGTTATAATATGGGTAGTTTACGAAAGATTGCTGTTGAAATTACTTTTTAGGCTGGTTGCCACGTATTTTAAAAATGTTTTTAAATTAAAATTATAAGATGAACTAAATATTAAAATGTGGGTGTCAAACTGAACGTATTTGAGAAACCTTTGTCACCTATCTAAATAGTAAAAACTAAAAAATAGTAAAAACTAAATGAACTATTAGAAAATTGGTACCAAATTGTAATTGTTTGAGAAAGCTTAACAAGACAATATTTTTTTAAAAAAGCCAACCATTATAAAAATGAAGAAAGAATATGTAATATACTACCAAATGTTCGGCGTACTTCGTTGCCGTTTTTTTTTTTAGAAAAACACGATTTTTCAACTTGAAGTCCCACATTTGAACCCCCAAATATGCCATCAGCCATAGCTTGACGAAATCTGCGAAAGTCGTCCAAAATGGGGCGTTGAGTCTGTCCTACCCTACTAATTTTTTGCGCGTATCTTAATCAAACCAAAAATTCCAATTGGAACTAATTATGTATGAAAATTCACCATAATTCACTGGATGCCCATTAAATCTTCACAACTATTTTAAAGAACCTTTAATTCGTTAACAGGAATTTAATAACTTTCTATGTGGCCAACTCGTTTCTACCTTTATGAAATATTTATTTTCATCCATTTATACTTTTCGATTCCAATTTCGAAACCATTTTTATAATTTGATATCATCTTTCTCAATATGTCCACGTTTCTGCAACATCATTAATGTAATGAATTTCCTTCTGTTGTCTCATCAATAATAATAACCTAAATCCTCCGTCTGTCATAGTTACTCATACGCCATGGATGGTGTATGCCATCTTACGTCAATTCTGTTCTACGAAATGAATGTGGATGGTAGACTGATTGACTAACTGGATGGGCGGATGATTTTTCCAATGCTACAAATGCGCAGCAATTACAGCAAATTTGTGCCATACATTCTACTTACTACACAATGTAGACATACGTACATACATAAGTACGTATAAAAGTATGTAGGTATTTAAACACACATCTGCGCGCGCTATTTGAATGGTTCTACCAAACAAGCATACATATATACTTACTTACATACCTGCAGGTGTACATACTTACTCGAATGTAAGCGAACAATGACTTCCAAAACGACTTCATGCAATCACTCATCCACGCAGTCATTCATGCATGCCCTCATTGCTGTATAGCTATGCATCTATTCATTCATTTATTTGACGGCGAACGCCTGCGATTCTTTTCATTTGCTGCCTTTTCATAGCAGAGCACAAAACAAAACCAAAACAAAAACAAAAAAAAAATAAGGGGGAAAACGAAAATTTTTACTCGCGCATTGCATTGATTTGCTGGCGAGTTTTGCACAGCTCTCGAGTTAGGATTACAATAACATTGATTCACTGTTTTTGCGTCACTGTTGTTGTTGTTGTTGTTGTTATCACATTCATTCACCAAACATTCTAGCTGAACAAGCCAACACTGCTCAATGTCCAGTGAGGCCACACCGATTGACGTGCACTGACAGCTGTGACAAACAAACGAGCTGATATACAAAGCTGAGGTTGTTCCCAACGCTGAATGAACAGGCGAAAGGACGAAAGCTGCATTGAATAAACGGACCCTCAAGCACTGTCTCTCACTCTATCGAGGAGTAGGGAAATCGAAGATAGCGCGTGCACTAACAAACAATTTTGAAAAACGAATAAGGTGGGAAATGAATGGGTGGTCGAAAAAATACTAAAAATAGCGCAGAATATAAGCAAGTAGAAGACACACACACACACACATATATATGTACATCAATGTAGATCTGACCCCCATAAGTAAGTTTGTAGATAGAAAAACATATATGCACACATACGTGTACATACACACATATGACAAACTTTATAAAACAGTCGGCATTCACTTGCCACTTCACACGCCAAGCATTTTTTGTTTGGTTTTTTCATCATCACCCCTGTGGTCAAAATGACCTCCAACATTGGCGCAATCATTTAACATCCTTCAGTTTACCATTTCATAGTGGTTGTACCATGATTCTACGCAAGGATTTTCAAGTGGCCGGAGTGCCATGAAGACTACTGTAAGGTCCTTGGCCGGCAGATTTGTGAATATGTTGGAAGCGTGCACATACTGCCTTGCCACTGCTGTGTTGCTAGTATTTCTAGCAATTTGGAAAACAAAAAAAAGTGCGTATCGGACATAAGCTTGCACACAAATATGTACGCTTGTTTGTTTGTCGCCTATGTGTGCTTTTGTAAATGGTTAGACGTCATTCCCACTGTTATTGTCACGTACGAAATATTGAAGTATTCCAATGGCGGGCTCTCTGAGGAGGTGCATCGTTTACGGTTTGTGTAAAGGCGTAAATTAAGGGTTTATGATCAGTGTAAATTACGAATTGCCTACCTTCTAGTATGTGGCGAAAATGCTGAATAGCCTGGTAGACCGCAACCAACTCCCGATCATACGTTGAATATTTTTCTTGCGCTGACGTTAGTCGCTTTGAGTAGAATCCGAGCGGCTGGTGTACATCACCGATGATTTGATGAACTACGGCACCCACTGCGTTGTTCGAGGCATCGGTCGTTAGAGTCAGTTCCGCAATCGGGGACATGTGACTCAGGAGAGTAGCGTGATCGCTGACTTCCATGATTTTGTCAGCTCATTTGGCCAGTTCGGGCAGTTCAGATGTGGATGCCTGAAGGGTAGCGCGAGTCTGAGGGGGCAAACGCTGAAGCCAAAGGGATTTGAGAAACTCGTTGCTTATTCTGTCTCGGGCGAGACCACTCAGCTCCCGTAAAAGTTGTGTGGGCCGTCGGTCACCTAGCTCGCATTCAGATAAAAGTTTTTTCATCTTTTTCTCTTCGCTTTCGCCGAACCGGTCGATGATGCACTTTTTTAAGTTTTCGTATTTTCCTTCTGCTGGTGGTTGTAGCACTGCCTCCGTAATTTGCGCTAACACGTGAGATTCAATGGATGCGATCACAGTGTTAAATTTGGTTATGTCCGATGAGATTCCAGCAATGCAAAACTGGGCTTCTATTTGCGCGAACCAAATCTCTGGTCGCTCTGCCCAGAATGGTGGTATTTTAACGCTGACTTTATTAACGAAAATACCATTGCTTTCTTGGTTAAGCAGGTAGTCGTTGTTGGAAGGTTTTTGCTGGACATCGCTTGGCGTAGTTGCTTGATGTGGAGCCGGTGTTACTTCGTTCTCGGCCATTTTTTCGAAAGGATGGTGCGTTGCGAAAATTAGTCGTCGGGGTCACCAATTTAGCTGGTTTGGCTAATTTTATGTTGAAATAAGAACCACGTTTTTCTCCGCTGACTAGCAAAAGCAAAATCACAATTTTCTTTATTTCCTCTTCTTAGTTTAGGGTTGCATTTTATCTTACATACTAAAATATTCAGGGTTGCTAATTTTCATAAGTGATAATTATAAGTTGAGTTGCCACCTACTGTAGAATCGCTACACTCACATTGCGGCAATCAGCTCCATTACTGTCAAACTCATAGCAGCTGACTAGCGTTTTGTTGTAGTGGTTTGTGAATTTTGCTTTTTGTCTTTCGAACTAAAACTTCGTCTTTTATCTGTTTATGTGTGCACTGCAAAAAAAAACAAAACAAAAAAAAAAATATGTTAGTAATCCATGCAAGTAGAAATTTGAGTTTTGGGCGTATATTTTAATTATTATTTAAATTGTACTTTATTAACTGAAATTGCGCTTTAAGTCGGATAATTCTATTTTTGTATTTAACATATTAAACTACATATTAACTTGGTTAATAATTAACGCCAGTTACGTCAGTTTGCACTTTTATCACAAACTACTAAATTGCCCTCACCCGCTTCGCTGAGTCATATGAAATTTTAAAATGTTTCAAACTAAAATTTTCTTAAACATCTTCCTTGTGATCTATTTTTAATTAATTTATCTACTTTGAACAGGTGGCAACCCTGCTACATGTAGTTTAGAAATGTATCCTATTCAAAACCATTTCGGTCGATACCCATATTGTAATAAACCATAAAAGTTAGTAAATAATTTCAATTTAACTGATTGAACAGGTGGCAACCTACTTAAATCTCTTTCGTCAGACACCCATAATGTGATATGTATGTACATATATATTTGGATAACGTAATTCCCATAGTCCGATTTGAGTTTGATTTTTCAAACAGGTGGCAACTCTACTATATGTAGCTTAGAAATAAAGCCTTTCCAAGCCATTTCCATTTATAATCCTATTGTGGTAATTCACTTATTAAATATCTTAATTCTAATTTAAAAATGGATGGCAACCCTCAGGAAATATCTCGGAAAATTCTACATGTTTAAATTAAAGATGTCTAAACACTCTCTCATTTGACACTTGAACTTGTGAATAATTTCATTAAATTCGACTTTTTAAACAGGTGGCAGCCCGCTTCAAATAATTTTCAAACTGTAACCTGATTATTGACACAAGTAAAATTGGATTTTTCAAGTACGTCGCCACCCTCCGACTTTCAATTAAGAAAAAGAGCATTCTAAAACCAATTTCGATGGATGGCCATATTTCAAATAATTCGTATAAAGTAATTTATTTAATTTTTAAGCAGATGGAAATCCTTGTAAAACACCTCAATAATATTCTAAATGTTCAAAAAAAGGCTTCTGATATGTCAAATCCATATTTTAATTTTTCATATAGCCTGCGAATAATTAATTTTCAAACTACAATCTTTTTAAGCCCCTTTTGTCGGACAATCATATTGTAATATAAATTTCAAATAAATGATTCCCTTAATACAAGTTAAATTTAATTTTTTAAACAGGTGGCGGCTCTACCCTTTGAGTATAAAATTGATTTTATATACCTCCATACTAAGTTCCAGTACTCTATCACAAATATTCTTGAGTTAGGTTAGGTTAAGCTGGTTGTTCCTTGTCAAGGGGCTCACTTAGACTCTCTGTATTGGTTCTTTATGATATAACTGAGCATGAAGTTTCACAGGCGGCAGATGTCCTGGACCTTCCGTTGTATTCGTGGGCATCCTTGCTTTTGTTGTCAATGAGTCGAAGGTTATTTTTACCGCCCAAATGACAAGCTCATAGATCATGCATAGAACAGTTATCCCAAAAGCTACCTCCACAAATTAGGATGGGTTTTATTCGTCGAGGGAGTGGGCTCGGCTTTTGAATTTTCTACCGATACAGGCTGTCATTACTTGTATGGTGCTGTTTATGCGGTGTCCTACGTAGATAAGGTTGCTCGCAACTTTTCTTGCCCTCGTTTACCATTAGTAGACCAACCTATTTTGCTTCTTTTTCAAAGCTATTTACGCTGGTGTTACGGTTCAGCATCGTGCTTAAAAGAAGAAAATGTATCTAATATGTGTGCAGAGATAGCTTTAAAAGTAAAATGCAACCTTAAAACATCCTTTCACATGAGTTGAATTTTTAATATGAACAACATTAATGCGCTACTAAAACATAACCATAACTTCAGCCATACACTAAATAAACGCACAGCAGCCAACAGGTCTTCCTGAGTAGCCTAAAGTAACTTTTGCGCATGAAAGCTGGCAACAGTTGGCGAAAAGTTAACAACAGCTGTTGCTGTTGGCTAAAAAAAAAAAAAGTTTCAAATTTCTTTTCGCTCATTTTTATGCATAAGCTATTTTTAGGAAATGTTTTGTTAGTTTCCGCAAAAGAGGACTTTGCAAAAATTAGTCCCTTAGGTAAATGCCAGTTTTATGCTCGCATCTGCCATTTTATGTATGTATGTATATACATAAGTACTAGCGAAAATTATAAATTTTTATATTCGCTTTTATTTTTTATGTTTCTCACAAATTTTTGCGTTTTCTTTTAAAGCTTCAGCAAACATACATTTAGTTTGGGCTAATGTTTGCAACCTTTCTACAAGGCACTCATTTCGCCAGTAATTGACTGCTAGGCTAAAGTGCGAAATTCTTAATAGCGAGTTCACTAATAAGACAGTAGCAGTTTCCTTCCTTTCGACATGTTGCATACTTCCTGTTCATTTCCCGTCCACCATCTCCAACTCTTCTTCGTTGCTTTTATGCCTTTGTCAAAACCGTGCGCCCGCTTTTCCGACTAACTGAAACTGAAAATAACAACAAACCCATTTTTCCACTTGGATGCCTCGTAATTTTTCACAAAACCCTTAACCTTTCCAAAATTATGTCCCTGAACAGATTACAGCATGTGTAATATTTAGCATCCTTTTTTTG
>NW_016169511.1:0-17290 GCF_001687245.7 Rhagoletis zephyria
TAATGTTCGGCTCCGCCCGAACTTAGACTTTCTTACTTGTTTGATGTTGAATTGAAGCGGGCTTGAACCCAGGTCCTGGGGCATGGCAATGCGTACTGCTAACCACTATATCATCGCGGCCGTATGAAATTAATTTGAAAATTATATTCTCAACAGAAGTAAGTGATTTTAAAAGCTTTACGAGTTTAGTTTTTCTAAGGTAAGACCTTCGATGTCCTAATTTTATACTTTAAAAGTAAAACGAAAGCTTACACACATTTATCCAATTAATTTAATCAGTTGCGCTAACAAAAATAGTTATGTGTTTTTCAATAAGTTTTCAGAAGAGCAAAAAACCTGACTCCTGGTGTCAATAGACAACATTTCGCAAATGTATTAAAAACAAGTAAGAAAGTCTAAGTTCGGGCGGAGCCGAACATTAAATACCCGGCGCAAGTATTAAATATATGTTTTTTCACCCTTCCGAAACCTTCCGCTAGATGGTAAGCCGAGGTGTATCAATTTTGAGTAAATTAGCGTCCTTCAATTTCGAAATATTGAAGTTTCAAGCATTTCTTAAATTTACCGTTATATGAGAATCGGCCGTTATTTTAGTCCGATTTCAATAATTTTCAACGTTTTGCTTACACGTGGCAAGTACAATAACCATACCGAGTTTGGTACAAATTGGTAGAACGGTTACCGATATACTTATATGTGATCATAAGTGGGCGGTGCCACGCCCATTTTCCAAAATTTTACCATAAACGTATTTCTTGGTAAAGAATTGTTGCAAGCATCAATTTTGAATAAATTAGCTTCAATCGAAGATTTTGTATTTCTCTAAATTACCGTTATATGGGATGTGGGCGTGGTTATTGTCCGATTTTAAAAAGTTTCGGCGGTTTTTTATGCTGTACCAAGGCCAACAACTGTGCCAAGTTTGGAAGAAATTGGTGCAGCGGTTACCAAGATATACACATGTAACCATAAGTGGGCGTGGCTACGCCCATTTTCCAAAAATTTATAATATTCTTATTTTTCGTCTAAAAATTATTGTAAATATCAATTTTGAGTGAATTATCTTCAGTAGTTACTAAAATATCGCAGTTTTCGTATTTCTGGAAATTACCGTTATATGGGAAGTGGGCGTGGTTAAAGTCCGATTTCGCCCATTTTCAATACCAACCTACCTTGGATTAAGGGAAACCTACATACCAAATTTCGTTGAGATATCTCAATTTTTGCTCGAGTTATCGTGTACACGGACAGACGGACAGACGGACGGACAGACAGACATGGCTTAATCGATTTCTTTTTTCATCCTGATCATTTATGTATACATTTGTCTATATCTATCTCGATTCGTTTTGGCTGTTACAAACAACCGTTATGTGAACAAAATTAATATACCCTTGTGCACAAGTGCGCTCGGGTTTAAAAATTGATTTAAAATATGTTTTTGATTTGAAATTAAATTTTTCGACCCACTATAACGTGATTAATATTTGTACCGTTTTAAAGCAAAATTTGAGTTGTTATTCCATATAATTTAAGTGTACTTTTTTCCGTATGGAATTGTATGCAATTTTAACATAATACTGCCGTTAGGCTTGGATGCAATGTAGAAGAGTTGAGGACTCGATTAGGTAACTGCCCGTTGCCCCTTCCTCCAGGGGACAACCCCGGGGTGCCCAGTCAAAAGCCTCCAATCCTTGAGTCGAGTGGGAGGCTCACCCGGCAGAAGACTTCGGCTTTCGAGATCTGACCAGGGACCTAATTCTGATACCACCAGGAACAGAATTACCCAGAGTGTGTACATCATCGAGACGATTAAGACTTGCAACACTAACAAAGCTTGCAAGACAAGCACTGGCCAGACAAGCGCGACTAGCAAAATGGTGAGAAATAAGTTGAAAGAAATGTAGGAAAAAGAAGTTGAAAAAAATTAAGGTAAATGTTGAAAGAAGAAGTGAAAAAAGAGGTGCGCAAATTGAGCAACCACTCTAACACGAACAAGATGGGTATGAAGTGTGCATGTTGAGAAGAAGTTGTGAGACGGGGCGTATATTGAAAGAGATGATAAGTCAAGATTTATCTTGAAAATTAAGATTTTTTGGACTGTTTTTTATTGAAAATCCTCAAAAAAAAAATGTTTAAAAAGCTAAATTTTACACTGAAAATATCTTCAGAATGAAGATTTTTGTGTATGATGTAAGATTTTTTAAGTTTAAGTTAAAATTGTTAACTTATTTATATTATCTTTGCTACATCATTGTAAGCAGCAAATGAAGGAAGACGAAAAATTAAATACGAAATCCCCTACAATATTATCTGCCTTCTTCTTTCGCACAGTAAAACATATACTCTAGTGCAGAGCTAGAGAGTGGAGGAAAAGAACAAATGGTCTTTTGTATCTCCTCTAGTTCAAATAAGAAACATTTTCTGATAGGTCTGCATGGATAAATGTATAACGAGAAAAAAAGGAGCGGTAAGCTTTATAAAATAACGTCCGTGTAAAAAATCAATTAAAAAGCGAATTAAAAAGCTCAAAATAATTATGGAACTTTGAGGTTTAGACTTATGATTTTTGTTAGTAACGACCTATTCTTTTATAAAAAAGAACAATTAATTTTTAAACAAAAAACACAAGCGACTTAAATTCTCTTATAATAATTGATCATCAATTTCTTCATGATCCAATACCCGTATCTAAACCAAATTAGTATGGGACCACCCTTGAGGTACTACCTTTCCGATAAAAAGGAATTATCGAAATCGGTTCAAGTAATCCAAAGTTATATGGTAACATATATACATAAAAAAAAATATTCGCATGAATTGATAGACTCCTCCTTTTTTGAAGTCAGTGTATATATAAATGTGTAAACTCTACTACAAATTTTGTGATGATGCGAGGCAATATTCATTTTAAGTTTAAGTTGTTACGAAAAGGACTCTATAACTTGAAATTGGTATTTTTTCCAACCAACATATTAAGGGCTATTTACAGCCGTAAAGCCAATATCGAATTTTGTGTTTCTTTTTAGGTATTTTTAAATAAAGATTTTTTGGGATAAAAAAGATTTTTTTAGCATTAAAATCTCATTTTGAAGATTTTTTTGGTAAAAGTTAAGATTTTTAGGAGACTTTCTCTGGCAACACTGAGTGCAAGCCGAGCAAGTTATGCAAGTCAGGGTGAGTCGCGCAGGTCGAGCAAGTCGCCAGGGTGAGTATTACTCTGGTCTGTTCTTGATGCGGCCCCTCGGGGAGTATCGTGGTCGTTGTGGTTTAAACCTAAATGCAGGTAATATCAACCATAGTTCAATATAGAGTTGCATTGCAACCGGTTGCCGGACCCATGGCACGGCAGAGGTTTGGATTGGCCTCGATCCCTACCAAGGTGGTTGGTGTGTCCACCCCACAGTGCCAATTTGTAGTGGAGACTTACATTTCAGGGCGCTGATCAAGGCATTTAAATTAATCCGCTGTGCTTTGGAGCACCAAGATGTCAAGTCATTTTGCAGATAATCACGTTAAGCACCGACACATCTGCTCGTTGCCTCTGTGTTGTAATGAAAAATTATCAGAAAAGTATTGCTTGGATTTTTTTTTTAATAAAAAATAATGCAAAGTTGTGAGTGTACATATATTTTGAACGAACCATGAGCTGAAATTGCCAAAGACGTGAACTTTTTTTTGGTCGGCATATTGACCTATAAGCTACATAAACCAACCCTTTAAACTCTCGTTGCTTATTCATTTGCTTATAGAACCTATGTAATTACTCCAATCTTCGGCCATTCAGCCGACCACATTCTGAATTATTGTTGACTTTATCAACTCCTCGCTGTCGTACTTAAATTGCTTAGTTAGCAGGCCATCATCTACATTAGCTTTATTATTTTTCAGACGCGAAATTGCTACTCATACCTCGTTATAGTCAGGCGGTAGAACATCGCTTTCATCGTCACCGACTGTGGACTCGGGTTTATCTTTCCGCTATATACGTTCACTGCTGTTACCATTCAACAGAGTGGAGAAATGTACTCTCTATATTTTAAGTAAATTCTGGACATCGGTCACTAGGTAAATATGTACATAAAATTATATGTGATACTAAAAGGATGAACATAAACCAATTATAACTACTGCATCGTAATACAGCCTCATATGTATACACAAGTCAACCACTAAAACTATTTTGATTTTAATTGCGCTTTAAAAAAAAAAAAATATTTAAATTGTTACCTAATCTCGGTAAATCTATTTTCCTAAATACATATATAAAATAAATGAAACTTTCATTTAATTCGCATCAATAGTGATTGCAATTAGCCAATTCAATCAGCCAAGCCCATTTAATGATCTGCTTACAAATGTTGGTTTAACTATCGCCTTGTTTCAACACTTTATCTCTGCTTACTTTTTCCACCAATAATTTGCATTTTACGTGCTGATAGTGATTTTTAATTAATCCCGCTGTACACGTAACGGAAATTAAAGCATTTAAAATGTATATTTTGTGTATTTTCAAATAGGGCAAAAAATAAATAGGAAAATAAAACAGAAAAAAATCGTACACTAGCAAAAAGTAACAATTTTTTAGAGCGTCTTTAATTTGATTGTGGTACTTTGTAATATTGTGCATGTGTACTTGTGCCATTTAAACATAGCCAGGTGAGTTTTTAATCTCCATTTTTAATTGGAACAAGTAAGAAAGTCTAAGTTCGGGCGGAGCCGAACATTAAATACCCGGCGCAAGTATTAAAGATATGTTTTCCACCTTGCCGAAAGCTACCGCTACATGATAAGCCGGGGTGTATACATTTTAAGTAAATTAGCGTCCTTAAATTTCGACATATTGAAATTTCGAGCATTTCTGAAATTTATTGTTATATGAAAAGCGGCCGTAATTTAAGACCGATTTCAACAATTTTCAACGGTTTGCTTTTATGTGGCAAGCACAATAATCATACCGAGTTTGGTACAAATTGCTAGAACGGTTAGCGAGATACATATATGTAATCACAAGCGGGCGGTGCCACGGCCATTTTATCTTAAACGTATTTCTTGGTAAAGAATTGTTGCAACCATCAATTTTGAATAAATTAGCTTTGATATTTACTGATTTATCGAAGATTTTGTATTTCTCGAAATTACCGTTATATGGAATGTGGGCGTGGTTATTGTCCGATTTTAAAAAGTTTCGGCCATTTGGTATGCTGTACCAGGACCAACAACTGTGCCAAGTTTGGAAGAAATTTGTGCAGCGGTTACCAAGATATACACATGTAACCATAAGTGGGCGTGGCTACGCCCATTTGCCAAAATTTTAAAATATTCTTATTTTTCGTCTAAAACTCATTGTAAATATCAATTTTGAGTGAATAATCTTCAGTAGTTACTAAAATATCGCAGTTTTCGTATTTCTGAAAATTACCGTTATATGGGAGGTAGGCGTGGTTATTGTCCGATTTCTCCCATTTTCAATACCATCCGTCCTACGCCCAAAAGAAGTTCACGTACCAAGTTTCGTTAAGATATCTCAATTTTTACTCGAGTTATCGTGTGCACAGACGGACGGACGGACGGACGGACAGACAGACAGTCACCGCTTAATCGATTTCTCTTTTCATTCTGATCATTTATGTATACATTTGTCTATATCTATCTCGATTCGTTTTGCCTGTTACAAACAACCGTTATGTGAACAAAGTTATAATACCCTTGTGCACAAGTGCGCTCGGGTATAAAAATTGTGCGCATTAGCTTGCAGAGCGTAACTGATTTTGCCAATAAACGTACATACACACACCTATACACTAACTACTACATATACTTAGATATTTAACCCTTCATGTGCTCGGTATTGAAAACTTGCGTAGATGGTCGGAAGTTTACATTCGTAGCAAGCTTTAATTTGTAAGTCACATATTCAAGTACATGATACCAAAAAAAATATCTTTGAAATCAAAAAAGCTTTGTGTTGATTAAAAAATTGATGCGACTTTCGACACATATTTCAACGCTCGAAAAAAAAATCCAATATATGGGCATATCTCAGGATTTTTTGAGTTTTGTGATTGTGCATAGTTTTGTACATACACATGTGGTCGAAATCGCTTTATCTGTTAGTATTTTTCAAAATAATGTATATTATAAAATACCATTGTTGAGCCGTGTTTATTTCTCTTGCACGCTGTATTTCCTTTACCAAATATATTTGGGCACTGATATTTTTGCGAATAATCTTAAGTCTATTTAGTACTTATTACAAAAATATGGTACACGTGGTTGTGCTATTATATTAAAGGTAATTAATAAAATATTGATTCTGGATTGTTAAAATGTTTCCAAGTGACTAGATAACTAACTATATTCTATATATCTAACATACTCTTGTAAATTACACCAGAATTTAATATGTGCCTCTAATAGAACCAAATTTATGAGTATTCAAAATTTAGCATCTAAAAAGAAACCCTAGAAAAAAAAATCAGGTCTTCCGCTGGCACACCTATTTATCGCCCGTATAATATTTTCACAAACCGAAAAGAGTGCAAACAAGGTTTGAGCTAGTTATCAAGGCTAAAGTTTTGAAATTTTAAATAATTACACAGGACCACAAAAAACTGATTAAAAGAAAAAATACTGAAGTGATGGCTCAAAACGGACTTCAGATTCGTGCTCAACGACCATAAAAACATACAGAACTCCTAATCTGGTGTTCACCTTTCAACCATACAATATACTCATGAAAATTTGAAACCTCATGGATATGATAAATTCCAATTATTTTTTTTTTTAAATGCAGTGCGATGTAGAATAACATTATCTATCTACGGATAGGTAATAAAAAAAAAATGTATGTAAAAGTTCTTGGTACCCAGAACAAATAGGTATTGAAAATGTTATTTTAAATAATTTTTTTTTTTTTGGCTTTCAATTCTGGAAAATTTTCTCTTTCTTAACCGACTTCATCAAAAAAAGGTGGAAGTTTATCAATTCGTCGGAATATTTTTTTATTATGTTTGATACCGCATAACTTTGGACCTCGTTAACCGATTTCTATAATTAATTTTTTAATACAGGTGGCCCCATTCTAATTTGGTTTAAATCCGTGCATTGGATCATTAAGAGATTAACGCAAATCTTCAAATTTTATGTGTGAGTTGAAGTCGGTTTTGCTTTTTGCTTAAAAATTACTTGTTTGATACCATACTCTTACCCTAAATTGCACAGTAGTATTTCGGCGGAAAAAATTATATTTGTGGTGCTCAGATTTTGCCGTTTTTTATATTTATTACTAATACTAGACCCTTTGGGTGATCCGGTTTTACAAGATTTGGCAGCAAATATAATTTCATGTTTGAAAACTAAGCCAGTAAATTCATGGGATTGAATACTTATACAAAAAATTTAAAAATTGATACTCTGAACCGAACATCACTCTAGCAGAACATTTAGTTTTTATTATAAGAGGCACATGTTTAATTATTAAAAATGTCCCTACATTATTTGATTTTCCGTCCAGTATACGGAAATATTTAATTTGATGAAGTTATTATATTTTCCCGCACATTGCTTAATTTATTCCGACCTTTTTGTTGAGATATATCACCACTTATATATATCGTCGTTTAAAGCACAAAACCGCGTATCAACAAAATGCAAAACTGCGTATGTGATTAAGGTAAATTATTTTCTAGAGAGTAACAACACTCATATTTCAAAATAGTTTTTGGTTTTTATAAAGCAAACGCATTTCTGGCTAGTATATTTCAGGATAAGGATTGATAAGGATTGAGCTAAGAGCTCGTGTGAGCAAACCCAATTTTTGGCAGCAAATGTCAGTTACGCGGTTTTGCAGAATGACGATACGCGGTTTTGTACTTTAAACGACAAAATACTAATTAGGGTTAATATGAATCCTATTCCAGCTGCAATTCCGAATTAACAGTTAGCTGAAATCGCAATTGCAATTAGTCTTTAAGAGCATAAGTGTATCGGAAACCTCAAAATATCCAAACCATACAGAAAAAGTTCTTAAGAAAATTTATAGTGGACTAAGTAAATTTTTTTTTTGCAGAAACGTGGAAAAAAATATCAGTTTTTTAACCTTGGCGGCTAAACTGTTTTTACCCACCGTGAGGTACACTTTTTGTAAACATACATAGAGTTTTTGCTTCGCTTTTTGTATGACTTAGCTTAAGCCTTTTAAAGCTTCTTAAAATTTTTTTCAAAAGGTATAGAAAATCCCCTAAAACATTGTTGAGCTGCACTAAGATTATAAATTGATCTCTGAAGACTGACACAATTCACAGTAGGATGTCGGACATAAAAAATGTTACAGAGCTTTGCAAATATCCTTTATGTTAATATGTGTGTTACCCTTATCTAGAAATCCTTGAATGAATTTTGTTCACCTAGCTTGTTCCACACGTCACACTGTGCATCCGAGAGGAAAACTGAATCGCAATTTTGCTATATTTGGCCCATAGTTTTTTTTATGTATTAATTTTTAGCTATAAAAATCGATTGCCGCACGCTGTTATATGAGGACTTCATTTGTAGGCTACCAGCCACGAGATGGCAAATTTATAAAGAAGGCTTAAAATGTCTCGTAAATAATTTGAACAACCTCCCTTTTCGCTATTATTCAGCGGACTCGGCTGTAGTGAAAATGTTTTTTTTTTTATTTTAATTGTCGCCAAAAATGCTGCAAATATAGACTACTGAGCACATCAGTAGCCATCCTACTGTACAATGGCAAATGCCTATACTAGTTGCGTTCCTTATCTTCCAGAAATTGTCAGAAAAAGTCCGAAGTAGTCAGATGAGAGAGCAACACTCAGTGAGAGTGGCTCTTTTCAGTCCGAAGTAGATAGATTTAGTCAGAAGAATTTTTGCTGGCAAAATCTTGAAAAGTGTTAAACTCAACTGAATTTAAATTAACGAAAGTTAAAGTACAAAAAGTGAGAATAATTAAAAAAGTAAAAAAAGTGAATTGAAAGTGGAGGGAGGCAAAAAATAATTGATATAGTAAGTGTTTATTGTGCTTGTGCTTGTGTGAATGTGTTTTGTACATACATTTCTATTCTTATTTGACACAAGTTTTGTTGCTGCCATTCTTTGGACTAAAAATTTGCGTTCCTTTACTTTTTACTCTTATTCTCTTTTAGTGAGCGCATTTTGCTTAAGCTCATGCATTTTGACACTTTTCAGATTTTAGTCCGAAAAGATAACGAATAGACTTATTATGTGTAATTATCATACATAATCATCATCATCATCATCGCCATCACTTGCGTCATTTCGGCCAACATCATTATCAACATCATTGTGATTAATCAGTTGCATGCCACACATGCTACCGCCATTATTCACTCAGCCTGCGCTAATTTAAATACTGTTTGCTACTGCTAAATACATATGTACATATATGCAAACTTATTTGTTATAAAATAACTACCATGTCTTTCGCACACACACACACACACACACACATACATGCTTATAACTAACTCCCTTCCAACAGCAACAATTTCGTTTTGGTGTTGCAAGTGTTGGTATGTAACCACCGCTGCGCGATTTGGCGGTTATTGGTGCATGTATTCGCGGCAACTATGCGGTTGATTGGTGCAAATTTGCGAGAGAACACACGCGCATACCAAAGAGCACTTTCAAGTGCATACAAATGTATCTATAAACCCTGCAGCAAAATTTAGGGACAGTCTGGCAAAACAGCAACTGCTAAAAGATTTCCAAAAAAGTCGTTATTGGTAACACTGATATAATTGCTGGTTTTTAGCCCATCACATTTTAGTGTAGTAAAATGTAACCTTGCATCTTAAAGGAAAATATTTAAAGAGGAGAGCACTTTCAAGTCGTGCATAGAAAGAATTGTAATAAATCAGCACGATTAATTATTCTAAAATTTAATGGGCTATAGAACTACATACTTATAAACTCTGATTTAAAATGTTGCAGTTTTTATAACAGTTTCTAGAATTCTACAAAATTTCCAGCACAGTTAAAAACGTGAATTTATATGTTTATATTAAATATATATACTTTAGAGCCATCATTGAATAAAAAATTTACGAAAAATACTTCGCATGAAAACCATTGGGAATATTAAAAATTCTATGTTCCTAATTTTAAAGCACAGTTTGCATCAAAAAGTAAATTAGTGCAAAACAGATAGCTCTTTAATCATAAAATGAAGTATTTTTTATTTACAAGAAGGAATGCGTACTTATTTAATTACAGTATTTAAAGAAAATGCTCTATATTATACCTCTTGGAACCAGCTCAAAACCAACCACATTTGTTCTAGCCCGGAGGTGACCCTTTTTGAACTATCAAGGAATTGTTGTTATATGAATTGTCCCAGAGCCATCTTAGCCAGAGTCAGCTTTATAACAACTTCAGAAGTTCAGCATAGGGCGAAAATTGTCACTTGAAAGCATTGAGTTGGGATATGTAGATGAAGAACCAGTACCGTCCCTTTTCAAGCTAGCTCAGCGCAAATTTCGAACCAGTTTTATTTGCTGCAGGGTGCAAATTTACATATGTATGTATCTATAAATGTTCAGATGCATATGAGCTCATCTGTGTATTTGCATTTATTGCTGTATGTATTCGAGCTTATTTAAACACTCAAAATGTGCATAAATATTTGTCGGTGCATAGCCAATAAATTAAGGGCATTTATGCATAGAAAAAATGTTGCAAAAATCGACATTGAGACAAACGAGGTTGTGAGAAAACATAACGAATACATCCATAAAAATGTATGCAAACGAATTTTTCATTTGAATAGCGAAAGCGGATCACATTGATTTGAGGATTACGATAGAATATAAGTTCATGAGGTTTGGTAACTGTACATTTGCTGGGACGTAACAAGATATGTGTATATGTATGTATGTACAAATGGGTTGATTGTTTTCCATGTAAGCGCTTATGAATGTGCTTGTTTACACAACGAACTACATAAGCAATAAATTTACAATATAAGCTGATTGCGACAAAATCGCAACACACATATACACATATGTGTGTATACATGTATTTATGTGGATATACGATATATGTTTTATATTACACTCATTAGGATGACACACTAAAGAATATTCCTGTTTCTCAAACGACTTAAAAATTACGAATACATGCACACACATATTATCTACTAAAATATTTAGTTTTAGTCTTTATCACTCTGGAAAGCATTTAATATTAAAACAATCCTTCTCGCAATTCAAAATCCTTTTATACTCTTTCTTCTATTTACTTCAATCCACTAGTTTTAAGGAGGACTGCATATTAAACTTATTATTATCAATATACGAAAAACATTTGATTTTTGTACTTGTATACCTACAACGCACGTATGTACATTAGGGTGAGCCTTAATTGTAGGAATCAACTCAACTAACCCAACTAATAAATGGGGTGTTCCATATCAAAACGGATGGGGTTCACACTTAATGCGTTTGATTTGCTTCACATTTTTAGGGTTGATGCATAAACATATGCTGGGTGCTGTCTACAATAATTTGAGTTACGAATTTTTATTTACACCGAAGTTGAGTAAAATGCATACATTACAAATCTACAATTTTTTTAGAATTTTTTTGAGTATGCAGTATTGTAGCCCATTAAATTTTAGTGCAAATTTTAAGCGGTTGCAAAACCGGCGTTCATTTATTTAATGTAATAAAATGTTTTCCATAAGAAAAAAATGCAAAAACCCATCAGCATAAAATATATTAAAAATCAACGCAATTTTGCCGTAGCTTAAAACTTGCACTTTATTAAACTAAAATGTCATGAGCTACAAAAAATTTGTAAATTTGTAATGTACTCATTTTGCTCAACTTCGCTGTAAAAAAAATTCATAACTGAAATTATTGTAGAGTGCACCCCATAATACTATACTGAAGTATTGCGCAATACTCAGAGCTACAATTGTGATTTTTTTCGTTTTTTTTTTTGAGATGGCATATGTTCAAAAACTATTTTTTTTATCAAAAAATGTCTATGTGAAAAATTTTTCCGGACAAATTCTTTTTTTAATATTTATTTTCATACAAATTATGATGTGAGTATGTGTGATTTTTTTTAAATTGTTTCTTCGCCCCGTTCTTGAGANTAAAAATGTATTAATCAAGCTCAAATTTTTGTTTATTATTTATGTTTATGTACCTTAAAAATTTGAACCTAATCAAACACATGAAGTGTGAACCCCGTCCGTTTTGATATGGAATCAATAATGTGAATGGTATGTGTTTAACAAAAAGTTGTCGTTTCTTTGAAAAATTGTCGTTTCTTTGATGTAGGGACGCTAAAATGAGACAGAAAAATGGGAAAAACGAAAACCTAGAATTAGGTCGTGAATAACAGATCTGTATACAGCTTTTCCAGATCAAGTAATTTTTCTAAGAAATTTTTTTCATGGCGTATGAGTATGTAACCTTTTCCATGCTAAAGGCCTGTGTGCAGCTTTTAAGAAAAATCCCAAGAAAAATTTTTCATTATTTCTGTTGGTTGAAAAAGTACTCTGATTATATTGTAAATTTTCTTGAAGAAATAAATATTCAAGCATTTTTTTCTTGAGAGCGGCACATTGATTAAGAAATTTTTATTGAAAAAATTTCTTTTCCTTTCATAATTTTATGTGGATTTTTCGTTCTTCTTGAGAGCACAAACAGCGATTTATGAAAAAAATGCAAACTTTAACAGGGAAAAAAATTAAAAATTTATAGTAAATCTTTATAGATCCTTTTCATTTGTCTTAAAGCCCTGTTCTTTTCAAAAAGGCATAAACAGTTTGTGAGTGATCAAATGAAAATGTGCAATAATGTTTTGAATAAAATAGGCAGAGGAAATAATGTTACTCATACGCCATATTGTACAAGTCTGTAGTCGTACATAAATACTCCTACATGGCGTAGTACATATGAGTAACATTTTCCATCCAAAATGCCAACTTCAAATGAAAAAATCTTGAAAAAAGGACTTCATCTAGAAAAACGATATACAGGTCCAGAATCTACGACGCAAAATTAAGTCTACGTGTTTGGGCTATTTTTTGTGTGCCATTTTAACGTCCCTACAGTGTAATCGGTAAAGTACGCTTCGAAGCAGTCACTGCACATACCAGTATTGTTTACATTTTTTCAAATTCAAAATTTTCTGGGCTGTAAAGAAAATTTTAAATATTTCAAATGCATTTTTTCATGTGAAGTTAGTCAAATCGTGGGAATCCGGGAGAATTTTGAAAACTAATTCATAGAAAAAAAGTTATATGATACAATATATGTCGACGGGTTCCCGGGTATACAGATGGGCACACTAGGGTTAAAGCGAAAACCGCGTAACTGACATTCTTGACAAAAAAGAGATTTGCTAACCAGAAGCTGCAGGCATCAAGCCTGACCCATTCATGCCAAATTATCGACTTATAAAACATACATATATAGTTTGGAATGAAATTGCTTCATAGAAGACAGAATGATTTTGAAATAAAACCGTTTGTACTATGAATTATAAAAGAAATATGGAAATTGTAGAAGCTTCTATAGGCAAAGGTTCGAGTTATTTAGAAGCGAGTATAAAATAAACGACGTTGATGATTTTTCCCGAGCTATCATTTAGTTTTTAACCGACTTCACAAAAAGGAGAAGGTTATAAGTTTGTCCGTCGGAAAGGTGTTTTCTCACAGGTGGTGCCATTCTAATTTGGTTTAAATCCGAACATTGGATCATGAAGAGATTAACGATAAACTTAAATGTGTGTATGAAAATTGAAGTCGGCTTTGTTTTTTGCCTAAAAATTACTTGTTTTAAATAAATCGGCCTCGAATGCATGCAATAAAAATGCAGTATTTTCAAATGGTCGATGCTTATTCGAAAATTTATTTAAGAAACAAATCTTGAATTCCCATCCAGAAGAAGACCATAGCACTTTTCTTTTTAAACCACAAATCTATCTGATCTCACTGGTTGCCACTTCTATCTGAGTTTTATTGCCGAAAAGCACAAGCAGAAATGCCAGCAACGTTTGCAATCAGTGGTGTAAGTGAAACCGTCAATACAACAACAACAACTTCAAACCACAGACAAATATCTTTATTGTTCCATCATTACGCTTTTTGTTTTTTGCATTGTTATTGTTCACCAATTGTTGTTATCCTTGTAAGCAATTTTTTGTGGCACTTCAACAGTTTCGCACTCATTCGCTCTGGTAAATTTTTCTTTCGCATTTCCTTTCGTTTTTGTGTGTTTGTCTTTTTTTGCGTGTGCTGTAAATTGTTGCGCATTGCTGCCACTGCGGCTTGGTGTGCGCCTGCCATACTTTGCCACAAATGGTAAACTTTTAACTTTAGTACTTAGACAAGATTGCAAAATTACCAGCCGCTAACAACAATGCAAACAACAGCCCTAGTAGCAACAAGAAACAATAGAAAATGTAACACCAACAATAAAAACAACAACAGCAACTGTATACATGCAGCAATAGTGACGGCAAAGCAGGCCACACACACAACGCGTGACCAGCCACAGCCAGCAAGCGCCACAAACGCTTGCGATGCACAGTGGGATTTCGGCGGAAAAAATTCAGTTTTTTCAGAAGCGCTAACCGCTGAGCTATGCACACCCCGTAAGCTGTTGTTGCTAATCCATTTTCCTTATTCAACCTACTACTATTAAGTGCAGCTGATTTGCCGCTATTAAAGCTTGACAGCGTATTTGTTTTTGTTAATTCCATACATGAAATAGATTCATTGCATAGTTTTTAGGGCAGGCTCAACCTATATATTTATTCGTCAATCCATTTTTCCTAACAAACAAATCGTGGTACAAAGCCCAATAACACTATTGAAATAAATATGAATACGCAACAATACAAATTGACACTTACGGCCCTATTCTCTATAACTGAAAAATTCTTGTCACAGTTTTTATTACGGAAAAATATATGAAAAATTTGAAATTGATCAGNTAATTCCATACATGAAATAGATTCATTGCATAGTTTTTAGGGCAGGCTCAACCTATATATTTATTCGTCAATCCATTTTTCCTAACAAACAAATCGTGGTACAAAGCCCAATAACACTATTGAAATAAATATGAATACGCAACAATACAAATTGACACTTACGGCCCTATTCTCTATAACTGAAAAATTCTTGTCACAGTTTTTATTACGGAAAAATATATGAAAAAGTTTAAATTTATCAGAAAAACAAGTAAGAAATTCTAAGTTCGGAGGGAGCCGAACATTAAATACCCGGCGCAAATATTAAATATATGTGTTTTCACCTTTCCGAAACCTACCGCTAGATGGTAAGCCGGGGTGTATTAATTTTGAGTAAATTAACGTCCTTCAATTTCGAAATATTGAAGTTTCAAGCATTTCTGAAATTTACCGTTATATGAAAAGCGGCCGTAATTTTAGTCCGATTTCAATAATTTTCAATGCTTTGCTTTCATGTGGCAAGCACAATAACCACACCCAGTTTGATACAAATTGGTTACCGATATACATATATGTGATCATAAGAGGGCGGTGCCCCGCCCATTTTCCAAAATTTTACCATAAACGTATTTCTTGGTAAAGAATTGTAGCAAGCATCAATTTTGAATAAATTAGCTTAACATTTTCTGATTTATCGAAGATTTTGCATTTCTCTAAATTGCCGTTATATGGGATGTGGGCGTGGTTATTGTCCGATTTTAAAAATTTTCGGCGATTTTGTATGCTGTACCAAGGCCAACCAACAACTGTGCCAAGTTTGGAAGAAATTGGTGCAGCGGTTCCTAACATATACACATGTAACCATAAGTGGGCGTGGCTACGCCCATTTTCCAAAAATTTATAATATTCTTATTTTTCGTCTGAAAATTATTGTAAATATCAATTTTGAGTGAATTATCTTCAGTAGTTACTAAAATATCGCAGTTTTCGTATTTCTGGAAATTACCGTTATATGGGAAGTGGGCGTGGTTAAAGTCCGATTTCGCCCATTTTCAATACCAACCTACCTTGGATTAAGGGAAACCTACATACCAAATTTCGTTGAGATATCTCAATTTTTGCTCGAGTTATCGTGTACACGGACAGACGGACAGACGGACAGACGGACGGACAGACAGACATGGCTTAATCGATTTCTTTTTTCATCCTGATCATTTATGTATACATTTGTCTATATCTATCTCGATTCGTTTTGGCTGTTACAAACAACCGTTATGTGAACAAAATTAATATACCCTTGTGCACAAGTGCGCTCGGGTATAAAAATTGTTGTCACCGATACACAATTGGGCTATTATTTTTGCTGTTCAACTGAGCAATGTATTTTTTTAAGAACAATTGCTTTGATTGCTTCTTATAAAAGTTCCTCTGAAAATGTAGTATTTATTTATGTGTCCAAATAGGGGGAAAATCAGCGCAAACGATCAAATATTTTATTAACTAAAATTATCCACTACCCAGCCAGCAAGAAAACGTACATTTTACGAACATTATGTTTTACGAGGGATTCTCGTACCGCCAAATAGTTAGAGAAAAGCTCGTAAACGATAAAACAAAAGAAAAAATATAATAGAAAGAGGCTTGTAGTAATTTGTCAGCACAAGAAAAAATTTTAGTTTTGTTGACAATTTTTCTTCAATCACAATATTTTATAAGTAGTTTGTTAAATATTCAATTTAAGAAAATTATTNCAAAACTTTTCTCGTGGAAGGGAACTGGTACCAAAAGCAGCGCTATTGGTTTGGCAACGACTGCGGCAATAAGAAGTACGGATCATAATATTATTTATTACCACTTTTTACTTAATTAAATTTTCCAGTTTCCAATGGAGTTTAATCTTTTACTTTATTTTCTTAGGTGATTTTCGTCAAAAATTTAACTCCCACGAAGAAGTTTTTATTTCGGTTTCAAAGAAGCACTTCCAATATGCACACGACCGGCAAAAAAAATTGGCAGCCTATCGGCAAAAAAGATAAAAAATAAATTCAGCAACTTTATAATATATATTAAACCCCTCTTATTTAATTGTTAATTTGTTAATAGATAGTTTGTTAATATTTATTTATCTGAAAATATCTTCACATATACAGTGCCGGGAAAAAATATTGGNTTTTTTATTCTGATTTCTTCTCTAATTGTTTTTTATAAAAATATAGTTAGTATGAAGTTCTACTTTCAAATCAGATTTTTTAGAAAAATTTTAAGTCTGTCGTTTTATAGCGCATTTAATTTTAGTATAATAAAGTGCACGCTTGAATAG
>NW_016169512.1:0-17289 GCF_001687245.7 Rhagoletis zephyria
CAGATAATGTTTGATATGCCCAAGAAATTAATACAATAAAAAGATCAATCGTTTTATGGGCATATCGCTGGGTCGTAACANGGCATTAGGGTGGAGTTTTTTTGAAATATTTAGGCTGAAGGCCTAAACAAGATATGTTTCAGATAATGTTTGATATGCCCAAGAAATTAATACAATAAAAAGATCAATCGTTTTATGGGCATATCGCTGGGTCGTAACATACTAGAGGTATACGCCGCCGAGCCACGCCGCCGCCGAGTTACGAAAATATCGGCGCGGCGGCGGCGGCGTTCGGCGCCTAAGGAATTTTGTACAAAATTTTCATGATGAAATACATCGTTTGAATTAACTAAATACTACTCGTATAAAAACAAATTTTAGGAAATTAAATTGAATTTATTTTTCCAAAAAGAGTGTAACTCAGAAAAAACATAGGTAACATATTTTTCGATCGAAAGTGTTTATTAAAGTTAAATTAAAGTCGAATACTGACGATTTTTTCCGCAGTAGACAATTTTATTCAATACTGCAACAATACTATTTTTTATATACATACTGCAACAACAAGAAAGTTATAACACATCAAAAACTTTAACGCCAATATCTCAGAAAGTAGCTTTAACAGAAGAGCCTCATTCTAAGTCCTCAATTATTGGAGATAAAACAAAGACAAGTTGATATTCCTGGTTATTTTTTTTAATTTTAAACGGACTTTCAATAAAAAGCAAACACCCTTTTTTGCTAATTTTTACATTCGTAAGTTATTTTATACTAGGTGGTTGTGTGATAATTACGTTAGCATTCCTTAGTGGTGGTCAAACCTCAGGAAGGTTTTGCTCCCTCGCATCACAATGTTTTTTACACAGGGTAAAAGTTCTCCCCTTTAATAAAAATTATTATTATTTTTCATTACAATCGGTTCTCCTTAGAAAAATTTGGCCATTTTAATTAAATTTAATTTAATTTTAACCATCTATAAGACATTTTTAAAAACCTCAGACCTTCTTCTGTTCGCCCATCCATCAGCGCCAGACACTCAACATTTTAATTTAAGTAGGAAGTAACGTAATTTAAATTTAAAACTAATTCAATGAATGAATTAAATAGAATTATAATCTGAATTGGCATGGCAAATGCCTAACACTGACGAGATGACATGATAGATTAGTAGCGTCATAGCTCTTTGGAATCTACCTAATCGACAGTAGCGGCGTTTCCAGACGCGCCGGCGTCGCCGCCGCCGCAAGGCCTGTCGGCGGTAACCTTTATTACATACCAGTTGCGATAATAAGATGGAGATTAAGTTATTTAAATAAAAGGGGGTAATAAGAATCAAAAATTTTGTACGCCAAAGTATGATAGACATTTTATTTTATTATATTATATATTATTTATAAATTAATTATATTTTTATAAATCATATGTTTTGGGTCATATGGTTTTGAGAAAAATACACCGTAGTAATTTTGAAATTTCAAAATTACATTTCTCGACTGAAAACTAAGATATTCGCGCTAACTCGACGGCGTACAGTGTGCTTTTTTAACACTTTATGCCAATTAATCGTAGCTCATTCGACAGAATCAATGTTCTAATATGAAACAAAATGGATTTGAAAGCTATTGCAACTGCCTTTCACGGAAAAGTATTGCCATTGAGCCACAATCACTAACTTAAACCTAAAAATAACTGGTCAAAAATAGTGTTCTTCAAACAAAAAAAAAAAAACATGCAACTCCAACGGATATTTAAAAAAAAAAAATTTTGTATTTTTATTATACTAATTTTATAGATTTTGAGACGAGAAACACGATTCCACTGTTTAAAAAACGAAAAAAAAAATTCAACACCTCAATTTGAAAAATGCATTGTCCACCGCGTGGGACACATCCAGTGCGGAGCCGCTCCTTGCTAGCTCGTCCGCTGCCTCGTTTCCGTAGATGCCCCTATGTCCCGGGATCCCATATTAGGCCAGCTCTCTCCTACATTCATCCACTAGCTGAGATCTAACAGATTTAGAAGAAAGTGCCTTAACAGCCGCTTGGCTATCCAAGAGGATGTTCACTTTCGTCCTCGCGGGTACATTCTCTTTGATGTAACTTGCTGCCTCCTTAATAGGAAACGTTTCGGCCTGTTGGGTATAAACAATTTGGAATGCCAACTCTTGAACAGGCCACGTATAGCTACCAATTCCAGTAATCTACCACAAATATTTCAAGAGATATACCAGATGAAAATTTTTGTTAGTATAGGTGGTGCCACGCCCCCTTTTCCGTATTCGGGGAACTTAACACAAACCATCTGCATAATAGCCCGACTATGCCGTATAAATTTGGTTGAAATCTTGCACTTATTTTGTACATATAAGATGGGAGGTGCCACGCCCTCTTTTCCAATACCGCCCATTTTTCTCCATGAGTATGGAATTATTTGATATACTTCTATACCAATTTCCAGTACTCTACCACAAATATTTCAAGAGATATACAACATAAAAATTTCTGTTAGTATGGGAGGTGCCACACCCCCTTTTACGATTTCGGAAAAACTTCACAAAAACCATCTGCATGATAGCCTGAATATGTCGTATAAATTTGGTTAAATTCGGTGAAGCCGTTCTCAAGTTATAAGCTAACTCACTAATTTTTATATATAAAATAGAGGTTCCACGCCACCTTTTCCGAATTCAAGCAAACTCCACATAAACCATCTGCATGATAGGCCGAATACGCCGCATAAATTTGGTTGAATTCGGTGAAGCCGTTCTCAAGTTATAAGCTAACTCACTAATTTTTATATATAAAATAGAGGTTCCACGCCACCTTTTCCGAATTCAAGCAAACTCCACATAAACCATCTGCATGATAGGCCGAATACGCCGCATAAATTTGGTTGAATTCGGTGAAGCCGTTCTCAAGTTATAAGCTAACTCACTAATTTTTATATATAAAATAGAGGTTCCACGCCACCTTTTCCGAATTCAAGCAAACTCCACATAAACCATCTGCATGATAGGCCGAATACGCCGCATAAATTTGGTTGAATTCGGTGAAGCCGTTCTCAAGATATGAGGTCACACCAAAAACGTGCACTTATCTAATATATAAAAATAAGTGCACGTTTTTGGTGTGACGTCATAACTTGAGAACGGCTTCACCGAATTCAACCAAATTTATGCGACATATTCGGGCTATCATGCAGATGGTTTGTGTGAAGTTTGCTTGAATTCGGAAAAGGCGGCGTGGCACCACCCATACTATCTAAAATATAAAAATAAGTGTACGTTTTTGAATTGAACATATAACTTGAGAACGGCTTCACCGAATTCAACCAAATTTATGCGGCATATTCGGGCTATCATGCAGATGGTTTATGTGAAGTTTGCTTGAATTCGGAAAAGGGGCGTGGCGCCTCTATTTTATATATAAAATTATTGAGTGAGCTTATAACTTGAGAACGGCTTCACCGAATTCAACCAAATTTGTATAGCATATTCGGGTTATCATGCATATATTTTACATGAAGTTTGCCCAAATTTGGAAAAGGGGGCGTGGCATATGTATCTTATGTATAAAAATAAGTACACGTTTTGGTGTGAGCTTATAACTTCGGAAAGGCTTCACCGAATTCAACCAAATTTATACGGCATATTCAGGCTATCATGCAGATAGTTTATGTGAAGTTTGCCCGAACTCGTAAAAGGGGGTGTGGCACCTCCCATACTAACTAAAATTTTTATATTATATATCTCTTGAAATATTTGTAGTAGAGTACTGGAAATTGGTATATAGGTGCATATATCAAATACATAATTCCATACTCATGGAGAAAAATGGGCGGTATAGGAAAAGACGGCGTGGCACCCCCCATCTTATATAAAAAAAAAAAGCGCAAGATTTCAGCCAAATTTATACGGCATAGTCGGGCTATTATGCAGATGGTTTGTGTTAAATTTCCCCGAATTTGGAAAAGGGGGCGTGGCACCACCCATACAAAAAAAAAATTTCATCTGGTATATCTCTTGAAATATTTGTGTTAGATTACTGGAAATTGGTATAGAGACATATGAATATCATGGAGAAAAATGTGCGGTATTGGAAAAGGGGGCGTGGCACCTCCCATCTTAAATAAAAAAATAAGTGCACGAATTCTACCAAATTTAAACGGTATATTCGGACTATAATGCAGATGGGTTATGCGAAGTGTGCCCGAATTCGGTCCAGCGGTTTATGGTATATGACAGTTTATGTCTGTCGCAAGAACCACGTACAACAGTAGATACATGAAAAATCGAAAAAATATTGAAAAATTGTTGCTATGATGTGCTGTGTTTATTTTTTGTTCGGATAAATTAAGTCAAGTATAAACATGGCTGCAATATAGTAAAAAAAAAATCATATAGAAAAATTCCAGGATCTTTCATTCATTTTTCAATATTTTTCAATATTTAGTGTAGAGAAGCACACCGGGGTACCGCTAGTCTTATATATAAAAATAAGTGCACGTTTTTGGTGTGACCTCTTAACATGAGAACGGCTTCACCGAATTCAACCAAATTTATGTGGCATATTCGATCTATCATGCAGATGGTTTATGCGAAGTTTTCCCGAATTCGGAAAAGGGGGCGTGGCACCATCCATACTAACTAAAATATAAAAATAAGAGAACGTTTAGTTGTGACCATATAACTTGAGAACGGCTGCACCGAATTCAACCAAATTTATGCGGCATATTCGGACTATCACGCAGATAGTTTATGTGAAGTTTTCTTGAATTCGGAAAAGGGGACGTGGCGCCTGTATTTTATGTATAAAAATTAGTGAGTTAGCTTATAACTTCAGAACGGCTTAACCGAATTCAACCAAATTCATAAAGAATATTCGGGCCATCATGCAGATATTTTATGTGGAGTTTGCCCATATTTGGAAAAGGGGGCGTGGCATATGTATCTTATGTATAAAAATAAGTACACGTTTTTGGTGTGAGCTTATAAATTGATAACGGCTTCACCGAATTCAATCAAATTTATACGGCGTATTCAGTCTATCATCCAGATGGTTTATGTGAAGTGTGCCCGAATTCGTAAAAGGGGGTGTGGCACTTCCCATACTAACAAAAATTTTTATGTTGTAGTAGCGGTACCCCGGTGTGCTTCTCTACACCAAATATTGAACAATGTATGAAAAATCCTGGAATTTTTCTATATGAAGACTTATCATTTGTTTTATTTGAAAATTTTTGATTCTTCATTTAAAATCTTAATCCAACACATTTGGATATACAACATTTTTTGTTTTTCCATTTTGGGTAAGAATAAATAAACAATTTGGAATGCCAACTCTTGAACGGGCCACGTATAGCTGCCCATGCGAAAAGCACGGCTCCTCCAAATTCCATCCGCATACTTGAAGAGTTTGTCCTTGCGCCTTGTTGACGGACATGGCAAATGCTAGACGCACTGGGAATTGCAAACGCTTGAATTCAAACGTCATGTCTGTTGTTATCAGTGGAATACGCGGTATGAGCACAATTTCACCTTTCCCTTTGCCAGTCAGTATTGTTGCTTCAACTAAATTCGCCATCAATTTTTTTACTGCCAGTCTTGTGGCATTACACAGTTTTAGAGCATTTAAATTCCGTAGTAAAATAATTGATGAGCCGACCTTTAAATTCAAACAATGTGGTGGCATACCAGGTGGTTCCAGTGAATTCAAAAATTCAACTGGATAATTCACTTCGTCATCTTGATTCATTGCGCTATCAACAGATTTATACGTTGTCACTTCACCTGGCAATTTTTCTAGAATTTGATAATTGATTGAATTGACATGCACATTTTTTGGTGCCAGTATTGCGCGTTCTCTCAACGAATCGTGATCCAGGTAATTTTGAGCAATATTTGGAAACACGCGTTCAAAACATTTTTCTTTTAATTGGAGAATTGTACAAAAATTCTTCGGCAATGTAATCAAGTCATTTGTATTATCGATTCGAACTTTGCCATTTCCGATCTCTAACAATTGCCACGAGAACCGATCTTCAGAATGAATATTGTGCAACTGAACACGCATGTTTATGTGTAATGTGAATTTTTGCACATATCGCCACAGAGGGGAAGACTTCAAGCACGCATTGATCTCATCTGCCGGTATTGATCGTGGAATCACGGGCAATATTTGTCGAAAGTCACCTGACAATAATACCAAAGCACCACCAAAAAGCTGTTGATTTCCACGTAAATTCTGCATTGTGTTGATTCTCCAAAGTCCAAAATAGAAACAGCGAATATCAATGTACACCTATACACCTATTCGATAATACGATGAAATGACAGATATGTTGTGTTGTGGTGACTTTCATTCCATTGGCTCTACAAAATCCCCATTGAAAAACTTGCAGACATGTTTACATTTGACTTAATTTATCCGAAGAAACAATAAACACAGCACATTATAGGAACAATTTTCCACTACGTTTTCAAACTTTTCGTACGAAATGAAGCAACAAATTTGTGCAAAATTATTGAAATAAATTCAATTGATTATTATATTGATTTTTTTGAGCTCAAGGCCGGGTTGAAATAAAACAATCTGTTTTTGTTGTTATACCTTTCATGAGCATGAAATGGTATTATAACTTTGGTCCGATGTTTGCAATTACCAGAATAAGAAGAGATAAACCCATTAAAATGTATACTTAAATGATCAGAACGGCGAGCTGAGTCGATTTAGCTATGTCCGTCTGTCTGTCTGTTCGTCTGTTTGTATGCAATCTAGTCTCTCAGTTTTCGAGAAATCCGGATCAAATTTGGTAGGTAGGTGTATTCTTATAATGTGTTATTCATTTGTCGGAACCGGAAGAATCGGACCACTATAACATATAGCTCCCATACAACTGATTGTTCAGATATGAGATTTTTCGTTATAACTTCTCCATTTATGCAGCTAGGAACATGACATTTTGCAATACTTCCACCCATTATTAACAGAAAACTTAGAGTGAAAATTACAAAGATCGAGTCACTATAACCTATAGCTCTCATACAACTGATTGTTCAGATATACGATTTTTCGTTATAACACCTCCATTTAAGTAGCTAGGCACATGAAATTTTGACTGTTGTCACTCATTGTCAAAAGAATACTTTCAGTGAAAATGGCGAAGATCGGGTCGCTATAACCTATATCCACCATACAACTGATTGTTCAGATATAAGATTTTTGCCATAACTTCTTCATCGCATCAACATAAAAACAACATCAAAATTCGCACCGTTTTCAATCATTATTAACAGAATACTTACGGTGAAAATAACAAAGATCGGGTCACTATAACATATATCTCCCATACAACTGATCGTTCATTATCAACAGAAAGTATACAGTAAAATTAACAAAGATCGGATTACTATAACCTGTTTATTGCCCCCATACAACTGATTGTTCAGATATAAGATTTTTGCCATAACTTCTTCATCGCATCAACATAAAAACAACATCAAAATTCGCACCGTTTTCAATCATTATTAACAGAATACTTACGGTGAAAATAACAAAGATCGGGTCACTATAACATATATCTCCCATACAACTGATCGTTCATTATCAACAGAAAGTATACAGTAAAATTAACAAAGATCGGATTACTATAACCTGTTTATTGCCCCCATACAACTGATTGTTCAGATGTGGGGTTTTACTGTAACACTCCTTTATTTGGACAGCTAAAACCGATAAATTTCTTAAGTTATTTTATAAATAATAATACAAAGTCTACTGAGAAAATCGTCAAAATGTATGCTATATGAGCTTTATCTCTTATACCACTGATTGTTCAGATACCAGTCTTTGCGATATATGTATCTGCTTTATGTAGGAAGCTAAACCCATTAAATTGTGTTACCGGTTTACATACCGATCACACAGCAATGAAAATCACTTAGATTGGTGCTATATAAGGTATATCTTCCATACCCCTGATTGTTTAGATATGCTATTTTATATATGTATGTATGTAATATATTAATTTTTTCAAATGCAGTAATCCGTTAAAGTAATATTTTNAGCCTTCGGGATAACCGAAGACAGCGCTGCTCTTACTTGTTTAATACTAAGGATTTTTTATTGGTTGTATGGAGGTAATAAACAGGTTATAGTGACCCGATCTTTGTTCATTTTACTGTAAACTTTCTGTTGATAATGAGTGAAACTATTGCGAAATTGCATGTTTCTAGCTGCATAAATGGAGAAGTTCTAACGAAAAATCTCATATCTAAACAATAAGTTGTATGGAGGCTATAGGTTATTGCGACCCGATCTTCGCCATTTTTATTGTAAATATTCTTTTGATAATGGGTGAAAATATTGCGAAATTTCNACTGAGAAAATCGTCAAAATGTATGCTATATGAGCTTTATCTCTTATACCACTGATTGTTCAGATACCAGTCTTTGCGATATATGTATCTGCTTTATGTAGGAAGCTAAACCCATTAAATTGTGTTACCGGTTTACATACCGATCACACAGCAATGAAAATCACTTAGATTGGTGCTATATAAGGTATATCTTCCATACCCCTGATTGTTTAGATATGCTATTTTATATATGTATGTATGTAATATATTAATTTTTTCAAATGCAGTAATCCGTTAAAGTAATATTTTCAGATGTTCATGAAAGGTATGAAGCCTTCGGGATAGCCGAAGACAGCGCTGCTCTTACTTGTTTAATACTAAGGATTTTTTATTGGTTGTATGGAGGTAATAAATAGGTTATAGTGACCCGATCTTTGTTCATTTTACTGTAAACTTTCTGTTGATAATGAGTGAAACTATTGCGAAATTGCATGTTTCTAGCTGCATAAATGGAGAAGTTCTAACGAAAAATCTCATATCTAAACAATAAGTTGTATGGAGGCTATAGGTTATTGCGACCCGATCTTCGCCATTTTTATTGTAAATATTCTTTTGATAATGGGTGAAAATATTGCGAAATTTCATTTTCCTATCTACATAAATGGAGGAGTTATAACGAAAAATCTTATATCTGAACAATCAGATGTATGGGAGCTATAGATTATAGTGACCCGATCTTTGTAATTTTCACTTTAAGTATTCTGTTGATAATGGGCGGAAGTATTGCAAAATTGCATGTTCCTAACTGCTTAAATGGAGGAGTTATAACGAAAAATCTCATATCTGAACAATCAGTTGTATGGGAGCTATATGTTATAGTTGTCCGATTATTCCGGTTCCGACATATGATTAGTGCATTTTAAAAATACACCCACTTACCAGATTTCATCCGGCTACCTCGAAAACTGCATACAAACAGACGGACATGGCTAAATCGACGAAGCTCGACGTTCTGATCACTTAAGTATACATTTCAATGGGTCTATCTCTTCAAATTGTGGTACTTACAAACATCGGACCAAAGTTATAGTACCATTTCGTGTTCATGAAAGGTATGCAAATAGGGGTATACTTTTTCTCGATATAGAACAATCCTAGGGGGTGAGGACATTACAATTCCGACTTTACAGTGTACATAAGCATGCCTTGTAGAACTTTTTTTTAAGTCAAATCGATGCACATTCGGTTTAAAAAAATAAGAATAACTGCTATTTTTGATCGAAAAAATTAAAATCATAGTATGACGATTAAAAATCATCGAAAAAATAAAAATCACAAAATAACGATTAAAAATTATCGAAAAAATAAAAATCATAAAATAACGATTAAAAATGATCGAAAAAATAAAAATCATAATATAAAGATTCAAATTTATCGAAAAAATAAAAATCATAAAGTAACGATTAAAAATAATCGAAAAAATAAAAATCACAAAATAACGATTAAAAATGATTGAAAAAATAAAAATCAAAGAATAACGATTATTTTTGATTGTAAAAATATAGATCATAAAATAACGATTATACAATGATTTTTAAATAAAAATCCTTCATGATAACGATTATTTTCGGTCCCTGCTTTTTATACATAGGGCCCATTATGCTTAACTACATGCATACATACATACAAATTATCTTATCTGTACTTTTTTATTTGTACTTTTTGTATTTTTAGGCGATTTCATTTAAAAAAGATATAAGCATCGGCGTAGTCAGAATGAAATTTAGGGGGGGCTCGACCCTATTAAGCTGGCATTTCAGGGTACTCTTTTATATATATATAAGGAAAATTTGAAAGTTAGGGGGGGCTCGAGCACCCCCCAGCCCCTACCTGGCTACGCCCATGGATATACGCATATATGTAATACTTCTATATTGCTAGTACATTCAAAGTACATTCCCCAACATCAGAGTGCCGAAATATTGAAAAAAAGAGAGTTCCGATTAGAGAATGTACTCAAAATGACAATTTTACTTTTCAAAACTCAGGAGCGGTTTCACAAATTTTTATTTAAAAACAACTCTTATGAAAAATTAACAAAAAGTAAAATTTTTGTAAATTTATGAGAAGCGCTGCGGCCGTTGGTGGTGGCAGAGGATAAGAATACCAGTTAGAGAAGGACTTGGCATCAGTTGGCATTTCCAATTGGCGTCAATCAGCATAGAAGGGAATCGAATAACGTGCTTTATTGGATTCGGCCAACATATAAAATACCACACCGCTTTATGTGTAAATAAGTTTTGTCTTTATTAAGAAAAGATCTTCTATCTTCAAATTTTTCAGATTTCCAAATAACGAGGAGCATCGGAGAAATTCGTCATACCGAGCCCTAACCGCTAAAATAATGTATATATATATCAAGGCGAATTTATATAAGGTGGTGTTGTTTCATCAGCTGTGAGTAGCGTTTGATTGTCGAAATTTTGTATTTCGCTAGTGAGTAAGTGAAAACGTGAGAGCGTTTGTATTTTCTGTCGCCCTTTTTGTTGTAAAGTGGCCTTTCCACTTTAATTAACTGGAATTAACCTTTACGCTAGGAACTGTGGAGTCCTTGTGCTCCGCCGGCGCGGCTGCCGGCCAACGTTCCATTTGATGGAGCCCTAGCGCTCCGCTGGGGGTGCTGTACAAAACCGGTGAATGGTGGGGCCTTAGCGCTCCGCTGGGGTGCTGCATGAACGCCGGTAATTTAATAACTTACGAGGTGCTACTTCGGTACTTTGGTGCTCCTTAGGTGCTATAGCACCGACCGGTGCGAAACTCACCAAAATGCACCTGCTGGGCGCTAGTTGACCGGCTTCAAATTAATTATAAATGACGAGTTGACTTTTCGGTCTGAAAGTACGCGGGCGAATGCCGCCAATTTATTTTCCACTTTGTGATTTAACCCTAGCAGCTGTCATATATATGACAGGGTCGCATTATAATATCGTAAATTCTTACGTACTAGTAGTAGATTAGCTTTAAGGCAAATTCATATAAGGTGATTTATAGAAGTTTTGTAGGGTTGCAAATTGTCTGCTTTTATCGCATTGCATCACCCTCCTTCGGAAAAAGAAGAATTTGGCAAAGTGATCAGTTTTGCCATATTCTGCTTGCCCAAAATTTATAATCAGAATTAAATTGTTTTCAAGGAACGAATTCGGAAATGCTTGAGGAATATTTCTCCCCCTTACATTAGTTCGTTCATAACAATTTAAGTTATGTTGAATATTTAATCAAAAGCTATTGTATTCACTTAGTTATTATTACTAATTTGATTTACTAATAATTATTAAATTAGGAAACTATTGTATAGTAGAATAAAATTAAGTAACATTTTATATTTTTGTGAAAATTGTTTTTTTTTTGATAATTTTGTAGATTTTTCTTATAGCTACATAGACTTCATATTAAAAATTTATACAATCCAAATTTTTTGTTTTGTACAGTTTTATTTGTGTTTATAAGGTAATATAAGTGAAATTAAAAGTATTTATACATACGTATATAAATATTCAAGAAAATATTGATTTTTACTTTATTTTATGAATTCTATTTTTGTATACTGTTTTTTCTTTGTTTTTCGCCTCATCAAAAATTGTGACGTTTACACCGTAAATTTTTGTTATAACGTATGGCCTTTGGTATATGTTTTCATGCTTATTGCGTGGTTCTTTTTGAACAAGAACCCTGTCGTTTACGCTAATAGATAAGGGACGCGCCGTTTTATCATATATTAGTTTATTTCGAACTTTGTGTTTATTAATTAATTCTTTAACAATTTTGTGCGACTTTTGCATTCGATATTAAACTTCTTTCGCGTAATTTTCTACATTATAAATCGGGTCAATTGTAACTTTTTCCAAATCTTGAGGCACTGTTGCCTTTTTCCCAAATATTAATTGAAATGTGGTAAATTTATTATCGAAAACTGTGTTAGTTGTTGTGTTGTGTAAAAATGTCGAATATTTTAAATAAACATCCCAATCGGAAAATGTTTCATTTAAATATGCGCGTAAATATACATTAAAGACTCTGTGGTTACGTTCGATAGTACCCACAGTTTCATGATGGTGTGCGGTTGAAAAATCGTGTTTAACCTTTAAAAGTGTGGTTAATTCGGAAAAAATTTCATATTTAAATTCGGTGCCTAAGTCTGATTTAATGGAATTCATTACACCGTAACTTAAGACAAAAANCAGTTTCATGATGGTGTGCGGTTGAAAAATCGTGTTTAACCTTTAAAAGTGTGGTTAATTCGGAAAAAATTTCATATTTAAATTCGGTGCCTAAGTCTGATTTAATGGAATTCATTACACCGTAACTTAAGACAAAAATTTCGAAAATGGCAGATGCAATCGTTTTAGCGCTTTTATCTGGCACAGCTGCTGTTACTAAATACTTTGTTAAATCGCATATAATGGTAATGAGAACCTATTACCACTACTCGACTCTGGTAGGGGTCCTAATGTGTCGATTACAATAATATCAAATGGTTTGCAAGGTGTTGGCTTTAAAACCAGATTTTCCTTGTTTTTAGGTTTAACCTTGTTTAATAAACATTTTGAACAATTTTTAACAAACTTGGATACATAACGGGTCATATTTTTCCAGTGGTATTTTGTACGTAATTTTGCATAAAGTTTTTTAATTCCGCTGTGTCCGCCTGTTACTGGGTCATTATGATAAATGGTCATTAATTTTAACTTTTTATCGTCGTCAGTTATGTTTTCTACCGGTTCTGTTAAGATAATTTGTAAAGTTTTTAAAATATTGTTTGCGCTGTTTTTTTAAGGTTGAAATAGAGAAACTATTGAAAAATATATCATCTTTTGGCCATTCTACTTTCTTAATGGTGCGATTGCCGAGCCTCAAAAGTAACTCGTCTAAACAAGTTGTTTCGTTAACATTCGCAAAATTAAGTAATTCTTGTTTCTTGTGTTTTAAATGTGCACATATTTAAATATTTGAAATTTTTTTATTTTTATCGTATACAAAATGCGATACTATTCGCGGTATATTTTTAGAAAAATTATACGAAAATTTATCGTAAACTTGTACTGTAAGGCTGTCCGTATGATTGTTTTCGTTTTGTAATTATTGTTTTTGTCATTGATCGCGTTTTCATAGCTAAAACATGTTTTGTAGAGTATTTTAGTTCGTTAATGGTAATGCGTGAAAGTGCGTCTGCTCCAACGTTTGATTTGCCTTTTATGTACTCAATAGTGAAGTCGTATTCTGATAGTTCTAGCAAGATTTGAAGATGGGTCCTTCATGTTAAAAGAGATAAACTAAGGGTCGATGGTCAGACTTCACCTTAAAGTGAGTGCCGTAAATATAAGGTCGAAACTGCTTAATAGCAAAATATATAGCTAAAAAATCTAGTTCTATAATAGGCTTATTTTGTTCTGCTTTGTTGAAAGATTTAGAAGCGAAACATATTAGTAAGTCGTTGCCATTATGATTTTGGCTTAATATAGCACCGCACCCGTTTTTAGAAGCATCTACAGTTATTAAAAATTCTTTAGTAAAATCAGGATATTGCAAAAGTTTAGGAGACATTAGGGCTGATTTTAAGTGTTGAAATGCAGTTTCACAAGCGTTGTCGCACAAGAATTCGTCATTTTTTCTACTCAGTTTATTTAAGGGTGCTGCCAGCGACGCAAAGTTAGGTATGAACCTTCTATAGTAATTTGCAAACGCAACGAAACGACGAACAGCGTCTTTATCTGAAGGTTTTGTATACTTTTTGATTGCGTTTATTTTTGAATCATCTGGCAGCAGTCCCTTTTCTGAGCACCTGTGCCCTAAAAATGTTACCTCAGAACGACAAAAATTGCATTTTGTTGGGTTTAGCCTGAGGTTAAACTTTCTACATGTTTCGAACACTTTAGCTAGATTTTTTAAATGGTGCGTCTCACTTCAACCTATAACTTTGACGTCATCAACGTATAAAAAACTTGATTTGGCGAGAAGCCTGAAAAAGCTATCGACATCATTCGAGAAAAGAATTTGGTGCTACGTTTAAACCAAATGGCAAAACTTTCCAGCGACAAGCTCCCTTGTCAGTGCTGAAAGATGTTATGTCTCGTGAGTTTTTATGCAATGGGATTTGGTGAAAACCAGAAAACAGATCTAAAGTCGAGAAGTGTTTTGCTCGTCCAAGGTTATCTAAGATATCGCCTACACGCGCTAGTGGAAATTTGTCAGCGATAAGCTTTTTGTTAACTGCCCTAAAGCCAACACACATGCGGTACGATTTTTGGCCTGATAGGTCTTTTTTTGGTACTAAAATTAATGGACTATTATAATTTGAAGAGCTTGGTTCGATTAAGTCATTTCGCAACAGGGTATCGACTTGCCTATTTATTTCTTCGCGTTGTGAGTACGGCAAAAGATAGTTTTTTATGTAAAGGGGAGTCCTGTCACGGTCGCCATGTAAAGTGGCCTTTCCACTTTAATTAACTGCAGCGTACCTTTACGCTAGGAACTGTGGAGCCCTGGTGCTCCGCCGGCGCGGCTGCCGGCCAACGTTCCATTTGATGGAGCCCTAGCGCTCCGCTGGGGGTGCTGCATGAACGCCGGTAATTTAATAACTTACGAGGTGCTCCTTCGGTACTTTGGTGCTCCTTAGGTGCTATAGCACCGACCGGTGCGAAACTCACCAAAATGCACCTGCTGAGCGCTAGTTGACCGACTTCAAATTAATTATAAATGACAATTTGACTTTTCGGTCTGAAAGTACGCGGGCGAATGCCGCCAATTTATTTTCCGCTTTGTGATTTAACCCTAGCAGCTGTCATATATATGACAGGGTCGCATTATAATATCGTAAATTCTTACGTACTAGTAGTAGATTAGCTTTAAGGCAAATTCATATAAGGTGATTTATAGAAGTTTTGTAGGGTTGCAAATTGTCTGCTTTTATCGCATTACAATGTAGAGGAGATACTATGCCTGTGTGAATATATATGGGTGTTTCATCGGAAGGTCCACCACGACAAAAAAAATAAAAGTCTTATATCTAAAGTATTTACGGGCCGATTTGTCTGATTTTTAAAATATATACTGGCTATGTAAGTAGAATCATGTTTGCGTAAAATGGTCTTCTTAGGTGGCGCCAAGGTTGAGATATTTCGAAAAACCGTATTTATGGTCCGATTTGGTTCGAATTTGGCGTATGTAGTTGAAACATAATAAATCATAGATTTCCAACAAATTCACAATGAATTGGCGCTGAAGTCAAAATCTTAAGTATATTCTACATGAAATACATGTTTTATTTGCGTTAAAAATTCATTTAAAAGCAATATTAACAAAAATATAACGATGGAATATTATGTTTATGACGTTTCACACTTGGGGTTGTAAAAGAAAATTGAAACAAGTTGTNGCGTTAAAAATTCATTTAAAAGCAATATTAACAAAAATATAACGATGGAATATTATGTTTATGACGTTTCACACTTGGGGTTGTAAAAGAAAATTGAAACAAGTTGTATTAATTCAAAAAACTCTTAAAACAACTAGAATTGCTCCAAATCATATTAAAATAAGTTTCATGAAAATAGCCATCTACAATTCGCAGAGTTTTGCGATTTTGTAACAAAAGAAAAAGTCTACTTCCATTTTTCGCCACGTAACGAAACTCTCTTTAAATGCTTATATTTCAGGACCAAGCAGTTCGATTGTTTTCATTTTTCGGTTAAATATAAAGTTAATTATGTGCTATACAATGGCCCAAAAAAGTTAAAGAAAACAGATGGTATTCCTTGTTTGTATCACATTGAAACGTACGACTGTCACGTATGCGACGTATGGAAATACCCATATGAGATCTATGCCTGCTGTGAATATATACATTTTTTCAAATGCAGTAATCTTTTAAAGTAAAATTTTCAGATGCTCATGAAAGGTATGAAGCCTTCGTCATAGCCGAAGACAGCGCTGCTCTTACTTGTTTAAATCGTATATGTTTAAAAAAAAAATCAAGTACTAATTAAGAGCTATATTGCAGCCATGTTTATACTTGACTTAATTTATCCGAAAAAAAACAAACACAGCTCATCATAGCAACACTTTTTAACTATGTTTTCGATTTTTCATGTATCTGCTGTTGTACCATATACGTGGTTCATGTGACAGACATAAACTGTCATATATCATGAACCGCTGGACCGAATTCGGGCACACTTCACATAACCCATCTGCATGATAGTCCGAATATACCGTTTAAATTTGGTAGAATTCGTCCACTAATTTTTTTTTATTTAAGATGGGGAGAGTATGGATTTATTTCATATGTCTCTATACCAATTTCCAGTAATCTACCACAAACATTTCAAGAGATATACCAGATGAACATTTTTGTTAGTATGGGGGGTGCCACGCCCCCTTTTCCGAATTTGGGGAAACTTAACACAAACCATCTGCATAATAGCCCGACTATGCCGTATAAATTTGGTTGAAATCTTGCACCTTTTTTTTAAAAGCTTTTATTCAACTTGTTCATCCCGCGCAAATCGATGAAATTTCCAATCGATTTTAAACTGACTTCCCGACAAGTTAGATACTTGAAATTTTCAGCATAGTTCCAATCACGATGACAATGCAATNGCAATTTAAAATGTAAATGAATTCTCCATATGGTCCAGGGGTCTTGATTTAAAGGCGGTCAAATAATAGTAAGATTTATGGCTAACAGAGCGTAATTTGCCAAAGAACGTAAAACCACTATAAAATTGTTAAAGCTGCCGGCGCGCCGCGGCGGTAGTGTAGCAAAGCTATTTGTAGCAAATTCTAGACTCCAGTTGTCCCCCCGCCAGAAGAAGTTAAATATTGCGCCTAAAAATATGCCATGCTACAGCGGAAATGGACGACACGCCATTTCTTTAA
>NW_016169513.1:0-17288 GCF_001687245.7 Rhagoletis zephyria
CAGTTTGTGCGACATTTTGAATCAATTGTAATGTATGTTTTTTTGGGGATGGTTATTGTTGCTTCGATTTCAAGTTATTAACTGATTTTTAATTCCGAATAATCCGGCCTTTATATGAAACAAAGAAATATACGCTACGCTACGATTCTGGCATTCGCGCCAGCAACTGAGCGCGAATATTCTCGGGCGGCGTATGTATTCGTAGAATATAATCTAGTATGAATTTGACCCTGGCAACGACCAATGGGGATTTTTGTTTTGATTGTTAGCTTGTTGTTTTTGTTCTAATTTTTTATTTCAGTGAATTTCGTAGAATTTGCTAATCGTTCGATTATCCTATTTTTTATATATGTATATATATATATGTATATTACACTTGGCTGACTGGGTATTTTTACGAAATTTGGCAGCTAAATGCCTTTTTAACCGTCGCTTTGCCGGAAATTGTAATGCACGTACTGTTGCTTTTTGTATGTACATATGTATGCACGCAAATACCAGTTGCGTATCAGAATTAAGTGACTTAAACGACTACATACCACATACATATGTACGTACCCTACAGGGAAACTCCGAACTAGCGAACCAAGTTTCTAGTTCTGTACTAGATCTTTATCGCCAAAAACGAACCGGTCCGATAGTAACTAGATGCCCACCGGTTCAAAAGCTGTGAAATGTGGTACTTTTAAAAAAATATTTTACTTTACTTGTTAAAACTTCAGACCGCTAGCTAAGAATGAAAAATTGCTGCTAAGTCCACTTTTTGTAAAAAATTATATTTTGATATCTAAGGGTTCAGTTAGTCTAGACTTAACTTAACTTACGTCAGAAATCGTCAATGAATACTCAACAAGTCAACTTAGCCAGGAGCGAATTTATATTTTTTTTTCTTTTCAGCTAATTGTCACTTTGCCGCCTATAAGCCACATCAAAAAATGTTTAAACAAAAATGTATTGCGTTGGCCAATATATTAGGTTACGTTACGTAAATTAAGTACAAACTAACTGAGCCTTTAGCTTATTCTATAGAAACGTGAAGTGAAAAGATTTCTTATAACTTAAAACATAAAATTACGATTCTGTTTTAAATGGAAATAAATTCATTTGTCAAAAAGTTTTCACTGTGAAATAGATATTTATTTGACAGTTTTTCGTTCATATATGCTTTCCTTCTGCACTTCACAGATGCTTTTTTCATAGTTCGGTATTAAAAAATAAAAAATTAAAATTTTATTATCATTTTGGGAGCGGCTAAATTGGCTAAAAACGGCTAAACTGTTTCAAATAAATTTCACATATTTTATTTAAAAAAATCACAAGTGGNCGAATTTATATTTTTTTTTCTTTTCAGCTAATTGTCACTTTGCCGCCTATAAGCCACATCAAAAAATGTTTAAACAAAAATGTATTGCGTTGGCCAATATATTAGGTTACGTTACGTAAATTAAGTACAAACTAACTGAGCCTTTAGCTTATTCTATAGAAACGTGAAGTGAAAAGATTTCTTATAACTTAAAACATAAAATTACGATTCTGTTTTAAATGGAAATAAATTCATTTGTCAAAAAGTTTTCACTGTGAAATAGATATTTATTTGACAGTTTTTCGTTCATATATGCTTTCCTTCTGCACTTCACAGATGCTTTTTTCATAGTTTGGTAATACGAAATAAAAAATTAAAATTGTTTTATCATTTTGGGAGCGGCTAAATTGGCTAAAAACGCCTAAACTGTTTCAAATAAATTTCACATGTTTTATTTAAACAAATCACAAGTGTAGAGACTAGTTCTTGGAGAGAAGTTGCAAATTCAAGCTGGAAAAAATTTTCCAGCAAGCATTACCAATTAGGAAAAACATATAATTGTGGCACATGGTTGGATTTTTANGAGAGACTAGTTCTTGGAGAGAAGTTGCAAATTCAAGCTGGAAAAAATTTCGCCTGCAAGCATTACCAATTAGGAAAAACATATAACTGTGGCACATGGTTGGATTTTTGTCGACGATAACTTGAATAAATAAGTTCGTTAAATTTAACAATTTACAAACTTGAGCGATTTTAAAAAGAAAAATATAAGTAAATACTTGTTTACCTAATTAATTTAGTTAATGATTTGAAAGGTACTCGGCTGAAAAAACTGTATTCGTAATCGGAATTCAATCTCAACCAGAGTCGATAGAGGAAACCCCACAGTTACTACAACAAAGAATTTTAAACACGTACATATGTTGAAGAAAGTCGCACTAACAAGAAATATACTTGCAGATCCTATTTTTTGCCGCTCTGAAACGACTTTAAAAGTTCTACCCAAATTTCTTATGTTTCAAACACGCAATCGGTGGACACTAGCTGGCAGGGAAACTTGCCAATTCCTGCAAATTTGCGTTCGTGCAGAAATTTGCAAGTGTCTCTACTTAAAGGAGAATTTGGGAGCATTTTTTTACTATCTGATATTTTGAGTGATAATTCTTGCTGGCTTTTCGACGAACAAACCTGAAGAGGTTGGTCTAGCGGTGAACGAGGACAAGACAAAGTACCTCCTGGCAACATATAAAGAGTCCACGCATTTCGGGACACACGTCACTGTTGGCAGATGTAACTTCGAGGTAGTGAAGGATTTTGTCTACCTAAGATCCAGCATAAACACCACCAACAACGTCAGCCTTGAGATCAAACGAAGGAGGTACTTTGGGCTCGGTAGGCAATTGAAAAGCCGAGCCCTCTCTCGACGAACGAAAATCATGCACTGCAAATCTCTCATCATGCCCGTCCTTTTATGTGGCGCAGAAACTTGGACGATGTCGATCAAAGATGAGAAGGCTTTGGGGCCTTTCGTGAGAACTATTCTACGCAAGATCTACGGCTCTGTTTTCGTGGACGTCGGGTATCGGAGAAGATGGACTGACGAACTGTATGAACTTTTTAACGACATGTATATAGTTAAGCGCATAAGAGTACAGCGATTGCGCTGGTTTGGACTTGTTATAGGCATTGATGACGACGCTCCAGTGAAAAGATCATTCGACTCCGCCCCAATGGAATGGCCAAGTGCAGAAGTATCTGTCTGCGTTTGGGATAACCAACTGGCGCAAATTCCTACAGGAGATAAGCAATTGGAGAAGCTTTTTGGTCTCGGCTCAAACCGACAAACGGTTGTAGTACCAAATAAGAAGAAGAATAATTCGAAAAGCTATTTTTGAAGTGCAGAAAAGGTGTATTCAAAGTAGAACTTGTATGAGGATATTTAACTAGAAACTTGTTTAAAGAAAACAATCTACAATCTGAAACTACATAATATTTAAACTAGTTTCAAGGTTTTTTGTAGAAAAATATATAGAAATATATAGAAATGCATATGAAATTCACACATTCAAAGTTTCAATATTCGCAGAGAACAATTTCGAATATTGCGTATGTATGACATATATATGTATATCGTATATATACCTATGTAAAGTAGAGTAGCTGCCGATATTTATACAGAAAAAATATTGCTTAGAGCAAGAAAAAAATATACATACTTAAATAACTTTTACTAAATAAGTTTCTGTTTATTTGCCTCAAGCCACGTATTATTTGGCTTCCGATGGCCACCTTAGCACAGCGGTCATTTACATCTATTCAGCGCCCGGTGATGACTAGCCGTTTATTAATTTACTATGTCGTTTATTAATTTTGATCACGTTTCCAATCATTTTTTATTTCACGCAGGCCGTTTTGTTCATGCTGAATAATTAATAATAAAACTAAATTAATACTAAAACTTTACAAATAAAAATGCATAGTGAAATATGTTGCTACATAGTAGCTTTTCCTTACGCTTTTTTTTAAACCATTAGCAATGGTGATAGCTATCATTAGCAGTAACGGTTTTGTAATCAGTATTAGGACACCATTTCACACAAAGGCTTTGTTATCGAATTTAAAATTAACATTAGTGTTTTCTTAGTTATCGATATTGTTATCTACGTTAGTAACGGTCCAATCGGATTTATTTTTTCAATGTATGAATATTGGTTGCATATACAGGAATATTTGAGCAAAAGAAACACCCGATAGGTGGCGCCGTCGAAATATTTTGAAATCCCGTATTTATGGACCGATTTTGTTAAAAGTTGCGATTTGCATTAGATGCGTAGTAAGAAATATATTTTGACAAAAAATATTGAGTGATATAATTTGATTTCCAATACCTTCGCACCACTTTTCTGGTAGATTCCAACTTTTGCATTAAATATAGTGGTTTATAAGGGCTATACAAAAATCAAAACAAAAATTTTATTTGTGTTTTTCCACATTAAAATAACAAATACGCGTACATTAATTGAGAAATTAAAAGTTTTTCTAGCTAAGATGAAGCACGGATCAGCGATCGAATCTGGGTCCAACGGAGTGGTAGTATGCATCTCTAACCACTCAGCCACAGCGTAAATAAAGGCTTTCGAATAAAACTTCCTATGACAGTTTCCATGATATATTTTATTGTATTTCTCTCAAGATCAAGATTTCGTTCTTTAAATTTGATAAACTATTAAAGGAGATATCGTTTGGTAACAGAAATAAATTAATTAAAAAATAATTAAAAAATTAATATACCACGCTTTTATAAATGGACTAAAAATTAGAAAATAATATATCTCAGTCCCATAGAATTTTTTTTGATAACTTTCGATTTTTAAATTTTAGCAAAAGTCATTATAAACAATCTATGAAATTGAAAATGAAAAACGTGGAGCGCATGCAATACAAAGCATTCGATTTAATTGACAATAGTCAAACTACATAACGTAGACCTAAAATTTCTACAGCGAAAGTAGAACTTTGAAATCGATTTTAAGCGGTCGTTATTCATATACCCACATACATACATACATATATTACTTTTCATATCAATTCAAGTGTATTACATGCGCCCCACGCTTCTCACTGTTGACGTGGTCCACAGTTATGCGGTAACATACATAAAAAAAAATAATAATATTCCGACGAACTGATAACCTCCTCCTTTTTTGGAAGTCGGTTAAAAGTAAGTGTGCTCACGAATGAAAAAATTAAACTATTTGTTTAGTAAATTGTTCCTCTTTTTTAAATTTGCCCATATGGATAGATAATTTCCTCTGGAATTAGGTGTATTCGCGTATTCCTGTAGCAGAAAACTCTCAGTAGCAAAATTTGAATGAATTTTTATCTGTTCTCCCTCAAGGAGAGAAATGTTTGCAAAAGTACGCGAACGCAAGACCAGTCAAAAGCTTGCAAGTTTTCAGTACAGCTAGATCAAAATTTTGTTTACATACAAAAGCATAAACCGAAAAATGAAAAGAATTTCGATTAGAAGTTTACCTAACGATGTAAGCAAATAGCTAGATTGCTTTCATCCGTAACATTTGCAGTTCTAAGAAGTTATTTATAAAATAAAGATCATCAAAATAAATTATTTTTTTCATAAATTGCAAACAGGTCAACTTAGTTCAGTTTTGCTAGAACTGCGGAATGTTCAAGACTAGTTCCACAAGTCGTTTAGACTTAATTTGCCCTGGATACGCGAACAGCAAAACCTGATAGTTTTTGATAACAAACGCAATCTTCAAGAAGTTATATCTGCCAGCTGAAATATCGTCTTGATGTTTTTTCACACACTTTTCTTAGTTGACTACGCTCTTTTTTCGTTCACCATTAAAGCAAACTATCCTGTAATATGGTTTATTAATGTTGACATGCTTTAAACACGTTTACCTATATAGTATTGCAGAGAGAATTTACGACATTCCCACTTTTTGTGCACCTGCTCAATAATCAAATGGAAAATCTAAATCAGTCTCATGCTTGAACCACCGCTCACTCTGCCACCCCCACCCATCCGATCAACGCTCCAAATGCAATTCAAATTCATTTCCGCGTCACTTCTTTCCATTTCATTTGGGTTTTATGTGTGTCGCTGCGGGAGATCAACAGCCAGGTACCACTTACCAATACTGCTCCACTCCACTTCACCGCGCCGCCGTACACTCAGCAGCGCCTGGCACTCAAAGCGTCATTTGACACTAGCTTACGTGTGCTTGGTGCATCTGTGCTCGTCCGTCTGAATTTTTATTTGCACTTATTTTTGTTCGGTATATCGCAAACCAGCTATGGGCCTTACCGCCCTTACTCCCTTCCTCCTTCTATTGCTCAGGGTAGCGGGCTTCTCTGCCACATTCGAGTCTTTTTTTTTTGCGTTAGCTTTCTCTTTTTCGTTTCGTGTTTTTTGTTTTTTTTTTGATTGCCAGTCGCATTAATGCCAGTTGACCGATTTGTTGTCATCACTCGTCGTCGTCGTCGTAATATCGGCTTACTCAGCTCTCGTTATTTGCAACTTTATGCACTTACCAGCTCGACCGCCGGCAGCCGCTTTGCCCTGCCCACTTCCACTCATACCACACGCCGGCTGCTCACTTTTCATCTGCTGTGCAATCAACTGTGCACCGGGCCTGCTGCGGAAGTGGACCACTTCAACACCCACATTTCGCACATTCAAGAGCGGGGTGGCTACCTCTTCCTCCAGTTCATGGGTGATCTAAACTGGTTCGAGGCAGTGCAGCGCACATCCCCGTACTCCACCTGTGCATACCCGTATACACTCAAGTGCTTCTAGCTGTATGCACACATACATATGTACATACATATACGCATGTACTTGCTGGTAAGTGCCCAGCGCTTTGCTGGCAGTGGCGGACCGATGTTCGGTGAGGTCCTGTGGGTTGCCATCTGCAATCGAGCGTTAAACTTTCGACTTGTTCACAAAAAATCTTGGTTTTCCTTTTTTGCTGTGCTTAGCTGCCCGCTAGTGTTGTTGTTGTTGTTGCTTTTGTTGTGAGTGCATTGGGCTCTTTGGTTTTTGCCATTACATCCTTCTTCTGCAACATTCGCATTCTTCTTGGCGCAGTTTAGCCTTTTTTACTTTTGTAAATTAGAATACTTTGATTTGTTCATTTGTTCTTTCGTTTTAAAGTTTTTGTTTTTTTTTTAATTCTGTTTTAATTTTTTTTTTCTGCTTTCCCAATAGTTTTGCATTTGCCCCCCATTGACGATTTAATGGATTTTCATTTCACTATTTCTTTATTTTCTACGTAGTTTTATCTACTAACGACTTCATATATATTTTTTCGTTCTCTATTTATTTCTGCGTTCTAATGTAATAAAAGTTTAATGCATCGATAAAATGGAAATTCGCAATTTTTCGTTGCATCCTCTTCTTTTCCCGAGCAATAAGCAATGTGAAAGTTGGACTTTTAGAACAAAAGAATATACAATACCCCTAATACGGAGGGATAACGAGTAGCATAAAGAATGCAGCATTTCAAGTTGGACTAGCAGAGATTTATGCATCAACGTGCAATGATGTCGGTTCAATGGACGCGGACGTTTGTGCTGATGTGTTGGAAATTATCTTCTGCGTGGAATGGAGGAGCGGACCGCAGCATGTGATAAAAGCAGCGTAAGTATTAAATTCCTCAACAGACATCATTTGCTTGTCGCTGTAATTTTTAGAAGTTCTTAATTCTCAGCATAAAATTTAAGACAGCAGCGTATAATCTTAGTTTAAAAGAAAATCTTTTCTTACTTGATCTACAGCTGTACATAAACACTTTCCTTTATACATATGTATATTCGAATATTTATACGTATCGAAACGTATCGTTCGATTTTAAAATATGAGGTGTTAAATGAAAGGGCTTGACCTGTAGATATGTAATATGATTTTATCTTTTTAAAGGGTTGCCATATATATGAAAATCAAATTCAAATCATTTATTAAAGCAAAAAAAGGATCCTAATTCGGGTATGAAAAAAAAACGGTTTCAAATAAAGAGGAAGATGAAGCCTGTAAGCCTTACAACAAAAACAACGTAAAAATATATTAGGAACGGCTCAAAGTTAAACTATAAATTGTGCTTTTTTTCAAGCGTTCGGACGCAAAATATACTTTACATGACAAAAAAAAAAAGAGTCGTAACGTTTACTTCATTTGTCAAAATTTTAATAGAAAAGCTAGTTTTGGTTACTCTTGTCAGTCGCATAAAATTTTTTCGGGAGGCTATAGGATTATCGATTATAAGTATATTGAAAATCGGAACGTCCGAGCGCTTCAAATAACTTTTGTTCATATTGTTCTATGTAGGTACTGTTACTCACAAAATTGAGTATACGGTTTTTTTGTTAGTATTTGCAAAATTTTTTAGTCAGTTTGGTATTAAAATTTGGCTTATATTTTAGCAAACTCCATTTAAATCCTAATATGAAACTGTGTACGAAAATTATGAAAAATCTACAAAGTTTCAGCAAAATTAAATTGCACACTTTTTAACAAGAATAATGACACAAAGTGACGGTAAGTCAGGGTAGCCAAGTCATTTTTGAAAATTCACCTATTTTACCCGAAATTTCGTCAATTTCACCACCCATAGATATCAGCTGTACCCATAATTGCAGCGGACGACGGTAAAGCGGTCGCTGTCAAAATCAAAACTCACGAAGAAATATGGAATGGCACACAATTGCGGCAGCAGCGCCAACGTTTTTCGGTTGGTTTAAATTTTTTTCTATTTTTACCGCCCAGCGGGGGCGGCACATTGTTGATTGTAAAAATTTCTCTTATTTTCACAAGTTTGCAAATGCTATTCATTTAACGCCGACCACTTTACCGTCGTCCGCTGTAATTCTGTGTAGAGCTTGATTTTTAAAAGTTTTGTAGCTCACTCATTTTTAGTATGTATAATCAAGTGCAAGTTCCAAGTGGCTAAAATTTTTCGTTTTAGAATATTTTTCCCGAAGGCGGACTACATAAAAATAAATTCGAAATTTCGTTATACGAAAGAAAATGCGGCAATGAAATTTCTAAAAAATCAACGGTAATTTGCATAATTTGCAGGGTTACATAATCAGTACTTTTTAGTTGCAGTTGCATTTCTTACGCAACTTTTCCTAACTCACTATGAAATTATGAAAACATTAGTTAACATCTAATTTCTCACAACAGTTCATCCCCCTATTCCCCACGAAAACTGAAATTCCCTACAAAAAAAAAGGTCCTTTCCCTGATTCCCCCCGCAAATCGGGGAATTCCCCACGAGTTGGCTTCCCTGCGATAAGTTCGCCAGTGCGTCAAGCAACCATCTTGGTTCTTTACTATCGAGACCAGATGAATTTTCGTGGACCCCCACTTACAACTCGTGGACTCCCATGGTTTCTCACGCCAACGTAGACCCCTGTCGAGTCTCCCGTGTACCCCTGTCGCGTCCACCTGGACTACTTTGGGAATCACTGAATTAGTACAATATTTAGGTGGATGAAAGACAAAATATGTAGTTATCGATTGGCATCTACAAGCTTTGTCCGAGCAAAATTTTATTATTTTGCTCTTGGTTGACACTTTCCAGGAAATACCCATATGTAGATTTCGCGATTGGGTTGGCTGAAAAATTTCTGACCAGGATATTTTTAATTAAATACTCAAAAATTATTATTATTTTATTTTATTTTTTGTACTTATTTGTTTAATGAACAAATAATATACCAATCGAAAGTATTAAGCCCATATAATGTGTAAACGTTGGGTTGTCTATTTTTTTGCTGGCCTACCTACATATCGGGTTGGCAGGTATGAACAAGTAATTTTCACTCATCTGTTTAACACATGTAAATATAGACTTTATGCTTTCGATTGGTATATTGTATGTTCTTCATTAAAGAAGTTGGTGAAAATTAAAAAAATAAATAAAATGTATATTAATGTGCAAGTTTGAAGTGGCTGGAAATGCTCAGTGATTATTGAAAATCTGTTTGCCGACGGGCTTGTGTAGTTTTTTCCATGTACAACACAGGTAATTAATTTCAATGTAAATACATGCATACATATTTACATTCATATAATAAAAATGCTTGAACACATATTCTTTTCCCACCAACAGGCCTGCAACATATTTCGCAGCACCGAAAATTGTATAAAATATGTATAAAATGTATTTTATCACTTTTTTTCAAAGCTGCTCTAAAACTGTTTTAAGTAACAGGGTCTCAGGTTGGCGCAGTAGTGAGAGTGACTAAAATAAAACAAAGCTGCTCGCTTATATGTGAGTGTGTCATACAACACAAAAACCAATACAAAAGCTATATCACAAACATACGAGTACCAACCGAAAGGCAACAACAAACATTGGCATCTAAAATTATTTACTTATGACGTCCAGTTCTGCGTGCTATACTAAAATCAAACAAAAACCTTATCAGCATTCGACAGACAGAGAGAGGAAGAAAAATTTAAGCGAAAGAGCAGCGAAAAGTAAAAAAAAAAATCCGATATGAATATGGTTTTGCTGCACTTACATATGTATGTGTGTAGGTATATTTGTGTCAAGAAAGCAAAATAAAACAAGTGTTTGCTATTTAATAAGCTGCGATCATTAGAGACAGCAAGTTTATTTGAACTGACTAAACTAAACAATTTTAATTGAGTTTGAGAAAAATTATTGTGGAAATAAATTATAAAATAAATAAATGTAAAAAATATATAGAAATATTTCGAGCAGATCAGGGCATTTTTCTTTATCATAGTGGAAAATAAAAAGTAAGATTATAAAAAATATTCTAATTGTATTTAACTAATGTAGTATATGGTTTGCTCTACATACAGTGGCGAAAATATAAATAAGGAATTTACATTTTAGCATTCTTTGGCTAATTCCCTTTCGATTATTTAACTCAAACTTTGTCCAAAAATTAGCAAAATTCGAGAAAGTGTCATCAACATTTTTAGCTTTTTAATTACATTTCTTATAAACATTTCGAGTATGCAGTTTTGTAGCCCATTCTAGTTTTGTAGTATCGAGGACTTACCTGCTTAAAACCAATTTCGTTTGTGGAAGTTCTTGCTCATTTTCTCTATACAAAAAAAAAAAATTATCGAGTATAAATACTTTGTATGGAAGAAAATTTGCGAACAAAAAACTCCCAAAAATCCACGGAAAGTCTTAGCTAGTTCAAAGTTTCACTTTATTACACTCAAATTTAATGGCCTACAAATATGCATACTGAAAAAAATCTGTCTAAAAAGTTTAAAATTTTAATCAAGATGTGATTGGTTAGGAATGCAAAAAAAAGCATACGTCATATAGAGAGAGGCAGTTGCACTCTAAAACATTCTGCTTGGCCTTCAAGTGGTAAATTTTGGTAATTTTTGCGTGGAACACATTCAGTGCTGAGCTGCACTTTACTAGTTCGTTAGCTCTCTCCTAAGTCCTCCATTAGTTGAGATCTAACAGAGGCCTCAATGGCCGCTTGGCTATCCGAGAAGATATTTAGATGAGAATTTGAAAAGGATCAGTCCAGCGCCTTCGTCTTGACCTAAACGTGGAATACGTGATATTAATAGGATCACATTCAAGTTAAAAATGGTACATGAAATACTCGTTTCGTTTGTATTGAATTGAATTTAATAAATCAATATGAATGGCAAAATATAATAATTAGCAATAGAGAAGCAGATCCACTATAACTTCATTCGAATGTACCATCAGCTTATAAATAGATATATGCCATGCCGTGTATTACTACTTCGACTCACTATTACTTCCATTCATATTTTAGAAATTTTTATTACATCTTATATAGGTCTAAGGTCTAGGTTTAAAAGCTAACATCCACATCCATCTTTGAAACGCCACACTTTTCTTTGAAATCGCTTCACTAGTTCTGGTGCAATAAGCGTTTTCAGGAAGCTCCAAAAATTACAACTACAACATTTGGCCATAGCCTTCCGTATCGAAACTAAGAAGTATTCTACGTCAAAAAATATGTATTAAGTAGTTATTTTGTCAGGAGATTTCGCACAAAATTTAAATGGTTGTAAATCAAAAAAAGTAAAAATATGCGAAAATCTAGTATGCATTTATTTAAAATATGCGCAATAAATATGCAAAAACTAGGTATTTTTTGCAAAATATGCAAAACCATGCATTCATTGCAAAATATGCAAAAATATGCCATTGAATGCCATTTTAAAGGAAATTTCATAATTCGTAAGGCTAATTTAACCATTTCCATCTGGAGGCATCGTTGGAAAGATAATTCCTTTTAATCGGAAAGGTAGAACCCAAGGGTGGTCCCATACTAATTTGGTTTAGATACGGTCATTGGGATCATGAAGAAGATTGCGATCCAATTTTTATATGATAATTGAAGTCGCTTGCGTTTTTTGTTTAAAAATTACTTGTTCTTTTTTTATGAAAGAACAGCTCGTTACTAACAAAACCATAAGTCCAAACCTCAATCTTTGTACAAAAATTCAGAAAATTCGACAAAGTTCCGTAATAATTTTGAGCTTTTTAATTCGATTTTTTATTGATTTTTTACATAGGACGTTATTTTATAAAGCTTATCGCCTCTTTTTTTTCTCGTTATACATTTATCCACGCAGACTCATCAGCTTAAATGGTAGTTTACTTGAAATTTTCCATTGTTGTCATTTAAACTAAGGATAAAAAACCGTTGTTCTTACTCTTACGCAAGATAGTTGTCGAGAGAAGAAGCGAATGGGATTCGATTAAATTCTCTCTCTTTCTGCTTCATGATTGCTAGATAATATAATAAGTACATTTAACAACTTTAAAAATCTTACATATACACAAAAATCTTCACTTCTGAAAATATTTTAGGTGTAAAATTTAGCTTTTTATAAAATCTTTTTTTGTTTAAGATTTTTAATAAAAAACATTCCTAAATAATCTTCATTTTCAAGATAAATCTCTGACTTATGGCAACACTGGCTGCCATACGATCTCGTCTTTTGGCACCTGCTGCAGTGAATACTTTCTACTTTTGTGCTTTTTAAAAAAATGTCGATTTCTGTAAATATGCATGGGCGTATGTACATATATAGGCTCTTTGTTTTACAGTGTTCAAGTGACCAGCAACAGCCACTCGACCTTGCAGTCCGCTTTGTTTACTCACTCGCTTTGTACACTCACTATCTTCGGCGCTCACTCCCATCGCCCTGCCCTGTCTATTTACCTGTCTGTCTACGCGTGCATTGGCCGAAACAAAGCAACATTATCACTTTGACTTTTAAACTGCTATGCGTTGTTAGGCCCGCCAGCGCGTCACTTCAACAACTGTTAACTTGAGAGTTGTATGCAGAGTGCTTTCACAAAAGAAAAAAAGAAAAAACAGAAAAATTTAAGTTTTTTTCCGCAGTCATTAATTTGCCGCTGTGGCCGCTGGCAGTAATTTGCTGTTTGCCTGTTAAATAAAATTTGTTATTTAATTTATTAAAAAAATTATTTTAAGAGTAAACATGCGACGACGATGACGACGGTGCCGTTGTTGAACGGCACGCTCTGCTTGCGGCTATCGTTGCTGTGGAAGTCGTGTGATGGATTCCCAGAGCTGCATTAATTTTAAAATTTTTCTGTAGATTTGTCTGCAGGTGGGCTCTGCAGTTTTCTGTTTACACTCATTTGCAAGTCGCCGGTCGCAGAGCTCATACAGGGAGGCACAGCGCTGGCAAGAGCTGTGAGAAGATTCCCTAGTAAACTACTTAGTAGATTGGCTTGTGTATATTTGATTTTGTCTCGTCTCACCAGAAGTAAAGCCGAAAATTTGTCAAATAAATTTAAGAAATCTGCATAAAAGTAAGCGCATTGTGTAAGAGTCAGTGTCGCCAGAACTTTTTGGGCCAACCGGCTTGATTGGCAAAAACGGCTAAACCATTTCAACTAAATTTCCTATGTTTGATTTAAATAAATCACAAGTAGAAAGACTAGTTCTTGGAGAGAAGTTTCAAATTCGAGCTGGAAAAAATTTCGCCTGCAAGAATTTGCAATTAGGAAGAACATATGTATGATTGTGGCACATGGTTGGATTTTTTTCGATGATAATTTGAATTAACAAGTTCGTTAAATTTAAAAATTTGAATTTAAAGGGAAAAATGTAGGTAAATACTTGTTTAGTTAATTAATTGAGTTAAGTGCAATGATTTGAAAAGTACTCGGCTGAAAAAACTGTATTCGTTTGCTTTCCTGTTGCCCACCAATGGGGGCGGAGTCGAAGCACCTTTTCACCGGAGCGTCCATGCGTACAACATATCCAAGCCAGCGCAATCACTATATTTTTATGCGATACCCGTCGTCCATGAAAACAGGGCCGTACATCTTGCATAGAATAATTCTCTCGAAAGCCCCCAAAGCCTTCCCATCTTTGTTCGACATCGTCCAAGTTTCTGCGCCATATAAAAGGACGGGCATGATGACAGATTTGTAGATTTGATGATTTTCGTTCGTCGCGAGAGGGCTCTGATTTTCAATTCCCTACCGAGCCCAAAGTAGCACCTATTGACAAGAGTTATTCTTCGCTTGATATCCAGGCTGACGTTGCTGGTGGTGTTTATGCTGGATCCTAGGTAGACGAAGTCCTTCATTACTTCAAAGTTAAATCTGCCAACAGTAACGTGTGTCCCGAAACGCGTGGACTCTTTATATGTTGCCAGGAGGTACTTTGTCTTGCCCTCGTTCACCGCTAGACCAACCTCTTCAGCTTCTTTTTCTAAACTGGAAAATTCTGCGGTTGCGTCCCTTTGTTTCAGACCTATGATATCGATATCATCTGCATACGCCAGCAGCATCGTTCTTTTGCATTATATGGTGCTACTGCGATTCAGATTTGCAGCTCTTATTACGCTTTCCAGAATCGAATTGAATGTCGTACGAGAGGGAATCGCTTTGTCTAAAACCTCACTTGGTCTCAAACGGCGCGGAGAGGTCCTTCCCAATTTGAACGGAGCTGAAGGTTGTACTCAATGTCACTCTACATAGCCATATTAGTTTTGCGGGTATCCCAAATTTGGACATGGCGTCTTACATGCAGCTCCTCTTCGTGCTATCAAAAGCACGCGGTGTGTGTCGATTTGCTTATCTAGTGTCTTCTCCAGCATTTGACGTGCTGTGAAAATCTAGTCAATGGCGGGCTTACCAGGTAAGAAGCCACACAGAAGGTCCAATCAGCCGGTTCGTGAACGTCTTCAGTTTTTCACATAGTATCGTCGACAGGACCTTGTATGCAATATTAAGAAGGATTATTCTGCGATAATTGGCGCAAACGGCGGGATCTCCCTTCTTGTGGATTGGGCAAAGTACACCGAGATTCCAGTCTTCGCGCATGTATTCATCAGACCAATTTCTGCTTAAAAGCTGGTACATTTGTCNCCCTTCTTGTGGATTGGGCAAAGTACACCGAGATTCCAGTCTTCGCGCATTTATTCATCAGACCAATTTCTGCTTAAAAGCTGGTACATTTGTCCCACTAANGTCACTCTACATAGCCATATTAGTTTTGCGGGTATCCCAAATTTGGACATGGCGTCTTACATGCAGCTCCTCTTCGTGCTATCAAAAGCACGCGGTGTGTGTCGATTTGCTTATCTAGTGTCTTCTCCAGCATTTGACGTGCTGTGAAAATCTAGTCAATGGCGGGCTTACCAGGTAAGAAGCCACACAGAAGGTCCAATCAGCCGGTTCGTGAACGTCTTCAGTTTTTCACATAGTATCGTCGACAGGACCTTGTATGCAATATTAAGAAGGATTATTCTGCGATAATTGGCGCAAACGGCGGGATCTCCCTTCTTGTGGATTGGGCAAAGTACACCGAGATTCCAGTCTTCGCGCATGTATTCATCAGACCAATTTCTGCTTAAAAGCTGGTACATTTGTCCTCTTCGCCTCCGGCTTTGAACAGCTGAGCCGAATAATCGTCGGCTTCGGGGACCTTGTTGTTCTTAAGCCGCTTTATTGCTGTTCTCACCTCGTCTTGGTCGAGGTCCTTTCCCGATACTCCCGATACTCCCGATAAAACCGCAACCTCCGCAAATTTAGAAAATCTGTCTTCAAANCCTCTTCGCCTCCGGCTTTGAACAGCTGAGCCGAATAATCGTCGGCTTCGGGGACCTTGTTGTTCTTAAGCCGCTTTATTGCTGTTCTCACCTCGTCTTGGACGAGGTCCTTTCCCGATATTCCCGATACTCCCGATAAAACCGCAACCTCCGCAAATTTAGAAAATCTGTCTTCAATTATTTTTTTATGTTTTATCGAGACGAAAAGGAACAGCGAAGCAAAACAAAATATTCGGAGGGTGCCAGATGTTTCATAAAATTTTTTATTATTTAACATTAAATGGAAAGACATGTGAATTTTCTTAGAGATAGACTTCGGGACCCACGGGACCCGCGGTACAAGTCTGATAAATGTCGGGATGGGCGGTTCGGAACTTAAAAATTTAATTTCGGCATGGGCGGAATCGGGACTTAATATTTAGTCACATGCGAACGGAAGACAAACACCTTTTAAAAATCATTAGACAAAATAACAATCATTCAATACGATTTAGAAATCTGGTAGAAAATGGTTCCCAATTGAATGTTTCTTGCCATTTTATATGTACAGTGGTGGAAGAAATAATATAAACTTTTTATTTTAACCAGTTTTGGCTATATTCCTTTTGTTTATCCGATGTTTCATATTTGTTATCTTTTTGTATAAAATCTAGCGCGTTATATAATACGCACCATATAAATCCACATTTCAAATCCCCCAAAGAGTTCCAGCTTAATACCATATGTTTCTGTGTCAAATTTCAGGACGTTGGCATAAACGGTTCCAGAGATGAGCGATAAAAGAATTTGAGTTTATATGGGCGGTTCCACGCCCCCTTTTCCATTATTATTAGGATTGGTTTTTGAGAGAGGGCTGTTTGATTTGTGGTGCTATGCTGGGGGTAAGAATTGTTGAATTTTCTAGAGGTGAGGTAATTAACAACAAGCTTTTCTACAATTTAATGTTTTATTATTTTTGTCGAAAATCGGCCGAATCTGACTCCGAAGCTCCTTGAAGGAAGGAAAGGGACCTTATTCGAACTCCAGACTGTGATCAATCACCAGTAAGTTTGTCTATTGATTCTCTGCCTGATAAAATGTTTAAATAAATGCCTTAATCAAATAAAACACGCATTTGCATTTGCTGACCCCTAAGTAAGACTGGTTTTGCTTTTCTTCATTTTTTCATCGACATATGTATGTATGTAGATCCGAACATTAATATTACATACTGTGAGATCTTTATTGCATAATAACGACGTCCTCCAAAGTTAGCTAAATGTGGTTTGTAAAAAGGTATCAAACACTGCATGTCAACGAAAAAGGCCATTTCGCCCTTCTTTAGCTAACAGTATCGAAACAGTAGAGCGTCAGATATAGCACAGCACTACTAGG
>NW_016169515.1:0-698 GCF_001687245.7 Rhagoletis zephyria
ATATGATCCATTTTTTCCGAGAAGTGGACCAGGGACCGATCTATTAGAAGAAATCATATGTATGGTTCGATTTGCTTAAAATTCGGTACTTAGGTAGCTTTTTACCTGGATAAGCTTATATATTCCTGTTTTCCAATTTTAATGCAATTTCGAATATAAATAGCTTTGAGCAACGACCATATCAAGGGGCGATTTCGTCACTTGGCAAGATTTTTTTGCACCAATCAGAAACAACGGATACTGTCAAAATATAATTATAATATATAATATATCTCAGCTAATATATATTTTGAAAGCCATTTTTTAGTTTTCGCAAGACTCGAGAGCGGCTGAACCGATTTTTTTGAAACTGCCACCTGCCGCACGTGTCCCAAGGATGGTTTTAGGCTAAACAAAAATCTATATGTATTGGGGGCGTGGCACTTCCCATACAAACCGAATTTCTCATGCTACATATCTCTGAAAGTGTGCATGGTAGAGTTCTGGAACTTGAAAGTATTCAGATACTCCATACTCCATACTCATGGAGAAAATTTGGGCTATTTGAAAAGGGGGTGTGAGGCCTACAAACGTACCGACCTTTAGCTATCTTTGAATGTATTTTTTAATTCTTTTGTAGGTGTGTTGGTGAGTGAAATCCTCCTAAATGGTTGTACGGATTTTAACGAAACTTTTTGTGTGTTTGAGTGGGTCTCTGG
>NW_016169515.1:708-8066 GCF_001687245.7 Rhagoletis zephyria
ATTTAATCCGACAGTTGGCGCTGTAGTTGAGTTATTACTAAAAATCTTATTTATGATCCTATTTGGATAATGTTTTAAATATGTATGCAATACTATTGCAAAAACATGCTGCCAAGTGGTGCTGAAGTCCTGGTACCTGGTAAAAGCGTCAATAGCCAAGTGAGAAAAGGGGCCGTGAAGGTCAGATTAGATCGACCTGTTGCACCTTTGAGTATATCGAACGCTCCTGCGTTGCGATTGGCCCAATGGATGTGATTTTGCAATATTATTATGCGTTCAAACTTTTAAGGTATTTCGTCTGAAATAAGTATATGTATATTGTATTTGTGTAGAACAATGATTCGCCCCCATTTTGAAAGTGCCACCAACTATACTGTAAAGCTTCTAGGATATTTACTATAGAACCGGGTCATTGTTGCCACCAGGGAGTGAAGAGAAAAAATTTATTTCGCTTTGCGAATAACCGTGCTATGAAATGCCGCACAACTAGAGAATTTCAAAAACTTCTTCACGGATATTTATTAGGTTATTTAAAGCGGCAAATGGCCACCAAACCATAATCTTAGCAGACGAATGTGCCAATGAAAATCATAAACGTGAAATGTTGGTGAAAATGTTAGACCAAAAAGTTTCAATAAAATATATAAAAATTTTGGGCGGGACGAAGTTCGCCGGGTCTGCTAGTAGGACCATATATGCAAGGTATAATAAAATTTGACTGAAATCTATGCAGTAGTTTTTGAGTTAACTCCGAACAACGAAAACGGCTATTATTATATATATATGGAAGATATGCAGTCCTAGCTGCTTCTAACTGTTGGCCATCGCAACAAAACGAATGCAACTGGGATATACCTGGTACAGCGTCAATGTGACGCAGTGCGGCTTAAGTGTGGTGCGCAAAGTGGTCACAATGAGGTTTGAAAAATTAGGAAAAAAAAGACTAATAAAACTCGTTTGAGTTTAATGATTTTATTAATTGTCCAAGTGTTTTGAATTGATGTATATATGTTGGTTTACAATGGTTTTACCTGAAACTGATGTGGCTTGGTAGCTGCAGTTCTTTCTCCTTGGTCTCCCGACGTGAAAGTGAAAAATCGAAAGCCGTGATTTTTGTTCGAACCGCCGGACAAAGAAAAGACATTGAGGGGGAATTCAACGAAAGATACTTTATCCGGCGGGAAAATTAAACTAACGGCGCGAATATATAATATATATACATGCGTGCAAGTGTGCATGCATGAATGTACACATATGTGAATGACACATTAGGGTGGTGCATTATCTTTTGGAAATATTTAGGCTTAAGGCCTAAACATCGCGGCTCCCTTGCGGTAAGCAACATCTAAATATCGGCTGCGTTTCAGCTACCAAGCGCACATGGTTTTTACAAACAAATGTATTCTAAGTCTTGATATTAATGACAAAATCGAGCAGCAGCGTCGGCCTTCATTAAGGTAGAGCTCGTCCTTCCTCTATGGAGAGCTACTGCAGATGTAAATATAATTGGTAATTAAGAAAATGTACGTGGTTACTTTTTCAAATGCACTTTATTTAAATTCATTATTTTTTTCATTTTTGGGTATGATAATTTAGATAGAATGTATGTATGTAAAAAAAATAAAATTACGCTCTATAGACTCCGGACAGCACCCAACCAAATATGGTGCTTTGAGCGAGCAGTGGTCCAAATGTTGTGGGCAGTGTACCAGGTAATAAAATATCTGCGTAAACGTCGGTTCCTAGGATCACTCGTGTCAGTGCGGACGCATAAAAGCGAGGGTCCGCCAAGCGTATATGCGCGTACGGTTCAGCCACTGAGGCATCCGCGCTGTTAGATGGGCTTATCCTGCTAAAATTGGGTAGCGCAATAGCGTGAGTTGCTACCCGTTTGTTCTGCCCATATTTTCCCCGTAGGCATAACAGACAGCCTCTTTCTCCGCTAACGCGCGTTTCGTCCAGACGCAGCTCTCGGGCTAAGTCAAGTGATATTATGGTTCGAGGGGAACATACGTCGATAAGGGCGCGGATCAAATGTAGGCGCCCTCCAGCCTCGCTTTAACGACTGCAGTCGGAGCGATAGCGATCATTGGTTGAAGTGTTGGCGCAGCAATATTATGGTGACCCAAGATTCCGTTTCGGAATGCACGTCGTTTCGACAGCTGGTGAGGACGAGTCGCCAGTCTACCTTCTTTTTGAGTGCGTCGAGAGGACTTGCGTTTGAGATTACGCAGGCGGAAAGGCCTGGTTTCCGCTCCAAGTAACCGGTTCCGCTCGTGCTGCGACAGGGGTCGGAAAGGCCTAGTTTCCGATCCCCATTCTGCGAATGCGCGGAGAGGCCGAGTCTCCGCTGCATCGCCTGAAAGTGCACCTTTCTCGGTATCTGGACGGAAAGGCCGCGTTTCCGTTCCAGAATCGGACGCAAGTAGCGAGATCACACCATCGGAATTTTCTTCTTCCTCCTCCACCTGTTCGGCCCATGACTTATTCGATCATCGTTTACATCTGCTTTCGCTCACGCAGTCTTTTAATTCGTGACTCATCGCGAGGCAATTAGCGCAGTAGCGTCCTAGTAAGGCCTCACGCAATCTTTCCTCTGGCGATTTCGCACGATATAAAGGGCAAAGCCTGATCGGATGATTTGCGTCTTATAAACGACATGTTTGCGGATAGCGATGAGCGCGCTGTTCGGCGCTTTTCCTCATTGCGGCNAAAGACATTGAGGGGGAATTCAACGAAAGATACTTTATCCGGCGGGAAAATTAAACTAACGGCGCGAATATATAATATATATACATGCGTGCAAGTGTGCATGCATGAATGTACACATATGTGAATGACACATTAGGGTGGTGCATTATCTTTTGGAAATATTTAGGCTTAAGGCCTAAACATCGCGGCTCCCTTGCGGTAAGCAACATCTAAATATCGGCTGCGTTTCAGCTACCAAGCGCACATGGTTTTTACAAACAAATGTATTCTAAGTCTTGATATTAATGACAAAATCGAGCAGCAGCGTCGGCCTTCATTAAGGTAGAGCTCGTCCTTCCTCTATGGAGAGCTACTGCAGATGTAAATATAATTGGTAATTAAGAAAATGTACGTGGTTACTTTTTCAAATGCACTTTATTTAAATTCATTATTTTTTTCATTTTTGGGTATGATAATTTAGATAGAATGTATGTATGTAAAAAAAATAAAATTACGCTCTATAGACTCCGGACAGCACCCAACCAAATATGGTGCTTTGAGCGAGCAGTGGTCCAAATGTTGTGGGCAGTGTACCAGGTAATAAAATATCTGCGTAAACGTCGGTTCCCAGGATCACTCGTGTCAGTGCGGACGCATAAAAGCGAGGGTCCGCCAAGCGTATATGCGCGTACGGTTCAGCCACTGAGGCATCCGCGCTGTTAGATGGGCTTATCCTGCTAAAATTGGGTAGCGCAATAGCGTGAGTTGCTACCCGTTTGTTCTGCCCATATTTTCCCCGTAGGCATAACAGACAGCCTCTTTCTCCGCTAACGCGCGTTTCGTCCAGACGCAGCTCTCGGGCTAAGTCAAGTGATATTATGGTTCGAGGGGAACATACGTCGATAAGGGCGCGGATCAAATGTAGGCGCCCTCCAGCCTCGCTTTAACGACTGCAGTCGGAGCGATAGCGATCATTGGTTGAAGTGTTGGCGCAGCAATATTATGGTGACCCAAGATTCCGTTTCGGAATGCACGTCGTTTCGACAGCTGGTGAGGACGAGTCGCCAGTCTACCTTCCTTTTGAGTGCGTCGAGAGGACTTGCGTTTGAGATTACGCAGGCGGAAAGGCCTGGTTTCCGCTCCACGTAACCGGTTCCGCTCGTGCTGCGACAGGGGTCGGAAAGGCCTAGTTTCCGATCCCCATTCTGCGAATGCGCGGAGAGGCCGAGTCTCCGCTGCATCGCCTGAAAGTGCACCTTTCTCGGTATCTGGACGGAAAGGCCGCGTTTCCGTTCCAGAATCGGACGCAAGTAGCGAGATCACACCATCGGAATTTTCTTCTTCCTCCTCCACCTGTTCGGCCCATGACTTATTCGATCATCGTTTACATCTGCTTTCGCTCACGCAGTCTTTTAATTCGTGACTCATCGCGAGGCAATTAGCGCAGTAGCGTCCTAGTAAGGCCTCACGCAATCTTTCCTCTGGCGATTTCGCACGATATAAAGGGCAAAGCCTGATCGGATGATTTGCGTCTTATAAACGACATGTTTGCGGATAGCGATGAGCGCGCTGTTCGGCGCTTTTCCTCATTGCGGCAATTGAGACATCGTTTCCTCTGAAATTGTGTCGATACTTTACGTTGGTTCGAGTTTTACCCTTGATATGGGTTGTTGGGTGGCGAGTGTATCGACCTTGGCGAATTAAATTAGGGGCATAACTGTTTCGCTAATGCATATGAACAGTTTGGTTTGTGTAAATGGGGTTTATCATTCGTACGGCGCAAACTGACTCGTGTAAATTATGTATAAGGCAAGCTTGCGACCCACAAAAAAAAAAAACAAAAGTGGATCGCACAANATTTATACTTCAAAACAGCAAATTTGCATTTATTAGATTAAAAAATTGCCTATTTAAAAAAAAATAAAAATCTACTCACTTTACTGATATTAATCGAATAGTAATTCAATTGATTTATTGAAAGCATGTAGATTATTAATCGACGATTGTAGAAGATTTGTTCTTCTCGACACCCTACAACTTCCCTGCCAGCCAGAAGAGAGACAGTTTTGGCGTCACTGTATGTGATTTCCGGCCACACATGCAGGGTGGCACGGATGCAGCAGAATTGATTAATTTAAGCTGGCATGTCAGATGTGACAATAAATTATCACATTTTCCTTTGACTTTTCCGTTAAAATATATGAAATATATAATGCATTAATGTCTCAACATGACAGTGCATTTTGTTTTGTGGATGAGTATTATTTTATGAAAGCAAGCTGACGATGGGACAATGAATGACTAATGGTATATCCAACAGCTGTTTTTTCCAATGTGGAACGTATATACCTGTGAACGTTTAACACCAGTACTCAGACTCCACTGTAAACATTGGAAGGTGTTTAGTATTTTCTTAGCTCTTCAGCCGCATTAAGGTGAGCATTAAAATGCCCCACAATGATTCCAAAAGTAAAACGCAAACGTTGAGTCTTAAAGTTGGAATGTTTTATTCGGCTCATCGCCGTTCTTTTATATGCTTACAATCTACCTTATGAGTAATCTAATTTACAAACTTACATTTCTAAGTTGTTAGTCATGCTTATGATTCTACGTTGTTGTGCATGCATACATAAATGTATATGGGTTCAATCGAGTTTATGTTATTGGAGAAGTGCAGCGCAAGCTAAATTGATTTGAGTACTTTGGCCTAGTTATTGCCAAAAGTATATTGAACTTTTTACTTAATATTGTGTGAACATTTTGTTTTGCTTAGCTGTCATGCTACACCTCCTCTCTTTAAAAGAATGCTCATACATTTGGGTTAATGTATGAGTATTCTATTTCAATGACTTATTCAGTAACAATTAATTATTAGGTAATAAAATGTTTGGCTCACTTAGCTTATCGTTTATTGTTATGCTATTGGAAAAAGCATTATCATTTTAACATTATTGTTGGAGCTGTTTTTACACATTGCCTTGACGGCTGCCTGTGTAGCATATCTCGTTGCTAAGTCTGGGTTTAATCCATCCGAGATATATGCTCCTTCTAGTGATCTGGTAATTTTTTCTATTTCCGCTGTGTATTGGTTAGCAGTTTTACTACGTTGTTGAACGTTTAGAAGTTTAGCGGTTAAAACCTCTACCGATTCACCTTTTATCGCGTTTTTGAGTTTTGTTTTTATTTGTCCAATCGTGTTTTCATTACTGATGAAGTTTCTTGCCGTTCCTTTTAGCTTGGTCTTTATCATTGTTATTGCTAAAAGTTCGTGATCATCCTTGATTTGATCAAGTATGTCGAGGGCATCTAAGAAGCTGTGTAAGTTTTCTGGCTTCCCATCAAACTCTGGGAGTACTGACGAGGCGGTTTTAATGAATTCGACTACTGTTTGTACCATTTTGACGTTTATGGTTGGGATGTTTACTTTTTTTCTATTAATTTTGGCATTTTTGAAAGTTGTTTCTTTTTATTGAGAGAGTTATACGCGTTGTTGTACATTGTTTAATTGTCTCAATTTGTTTTTAATGTAATTTTTTATCAAGATTACCATTGCGACAATTAAACATGTAGCTACGCATGCAAAAGCGGTCAACCACTTATCGGGAACTTCTTCCTTGTTTTCTACGATAGGATGTGGTTGATATTTAATTACTTTAGTTTCGTAGGTGTTTTCACCTGAGGTTTCTTTTCCTACTTCGTATCCTGCTATTCCTATTAATATGCCGTTTAGTGCAATTTTCCACCAAGTCATTTTTATGTTAATAATATTTTACGGTTGCAAAAAAAAATGAATGAGAAAAACAATTTTCCTTTTTATTATTAGTTCTTGTTTTTTTAATTTAATAAAAAAAAAATTTTTTTTTGTATTTTTATTAGTTATAGCTATCTTATTTGTGCTAACATTCTCCTTGTTTCTTCTTCCCTAGTTTTTGGATTTATGACGTCTTCTAAGGTGGTTTCCCTGTTCATACTATAAATTTCCTAATGATCCTTTTGGTGGTTCTGCGTTGTTGTTGTTGCTGGGTTCCACCCATTTTTGTGCAGATCTTTTAGTTTGGTTATCAACTTCTTCTTTTGTTGCCCGCGACTGATGTTAATTATTCGCTGTAGTTCTGCACATTCTTTTTGGTGCCTTCGCTTTCTACCTCCACGTTTTTTGGGTTTATGTTCGCAGCTTATTCGTTGCCTAAACTCTTGTAAGTTGGCTTTTTGGCGGTTTTGCCTTTGCCGGTATTCCTCTAGGGATATTGGTTTGGGTCCTATTACAATTTTTGTAGGGATGTATTTGGGGTATTCTTCTGCGTTTTTCGATCCTTCCGGAACGTATTCCTCTACCATAATGTACTGGCATGGTCTTGATAGAGTTGGCAGGGTCTAGATTTGGTTGGTAGGATCTAGATTTGAGCTGGCAGGATCTAGCTTTGAGCTGGCAGGATCTAGCTTTGAGCTGGCAGGATCGCCATGTAAACATTGGAAGGTGTTTAGTATTTTCTTAGCTCTTCAGCCGCATTAAGGTGAGCATTAAAATGCCCCACAATGATTCCAAAAGTAAAACGCAAACGTTGAGTCTTAAAGTTGGAATGTTTTATTCGGCTCATCGCCGTTCTTTTATATGCTTACAATCTACCTTATGAGTAATCTAATTTACAAACTTACATTTCTAAGTC
>NW_016169515.1:11062-17286 GCF_001687245.7 Rhagoletis zephyria
GTTAGTCATGCTTATGATTCTACGTTGTTGTGCATGCATACATAAATGTATATGGGTTCAATCGAGTTTATGTTATTGGAGAAGTGCAGCGCAAGCTAAATTGATTTGAGTACTTTGGCCTAGTTATTGCCAAAAGTATATTGAACTTTTTACTTAATATTGTGTGAACATTTTGTTTTGCTTAGCTGTCATGCTACACCACTCTGTTGAGAATTGGGTTTAGTACGGTTTGAAAAAAGTATGTAGATTTACTCCTCTAGTCCGTTTCGTTGGCATTTACTCCAGAAAGAAAGTTCGGATGAGGAGAATCGTAATGAATTTATTCAATATAACGTGAAATGAACATGTTGAAGTATTCTGACTTCAGGTACAAATTGTTACTAATCTAATGCTATGAACTTTGTTGTTACTCCGATTGTTGGAGTGATTTCTCCTGAGCACTTTCAGGAGTCCGAACCCTGGTATACCTACACGACAATGAAGAGAATTCATTCATTCTGTTGGAAGGGTCATTCATATACACATTTCTTTTCCTTGATTAATTGATGTGTACTGCCGCAGATTATTACGCAAGCGTACAGGTAATTTGTTAAAAAGAAGCAAATATTACTAGTAATGAACACTTAATTTTATTTTTCAGAGTAAAAGGACAAACGGGTTTGCTTGCCTGGTGACAAGCATTTGCAGTACAAACGAAAACCAAAGGGAGTGCCCAAAACCCAACACAAGTAGCCAAAGCACATGTGGGGTCGAGGTCAAATTACATATGTACGTTTGGGCGAGGGTTCTGGGTGCTGGCCTTAACCTAAAAATTATGGGAGTTGGTGCTACTATCGCCTTGTATCGTAGTATATTTACTAATTTACTTATATGGCGGAAAAATGCAAAATTAAAACTGGTCTTTATTGCAGATGCTTGCCAGCCACTACCAGAGAACAAACCAACATAATTAATTTGACATACAATACAAATAGCCTAATTATATACTTGGCACTTTGGGGTGGAGAGCATTGAGTGCATATTATGCGAATACGCCGTACTATTGCCCTTGAACGCACTCGCCGCCTATGGGTGTATCGTCGCGCAGCAGATGCATATACCTACTGTTCCGGTATGCATATGTACGCAGCAGAAAAGTTACCGCACAACTTGTATGGTTACAGACATATACGACGCGGTGTGACAAAAAACACACCACTACCAGTAAGCACTATATTGGCATTTTGGTGTCATATGTTACTGTAGACAAAAATCTACTGCATAGACTTTTGTTTCCATTGCTACTTGCTAACATTTGTGCCGCAAACGTAATTAACCACAAGTTGGACTTCATTTGACTTGTACAATTTCGACGTACTTGCTATGATAAAGCTATATCTGTTCGAAAGCCGGCTCGATATTACTTTCATTTATTACTGGAAGCAGCGCTATTTTATAAACCTGTTCATATTAGTTGTGTAACTGAAAGCATTCTAATCATGGAACGTGACATCTTCATTCAATCATTAACAAAAGCTTACGAAAAAAGTAGTTTCTCGACAAACCTAAGTATTAACCTTAATTTGAACATTTATTATATTATTTAATGTACAAGTTTACTCTATTCTTAATAGAGAGAAAAATAGAAATGTTTGTTGTTTGTCTATATGTCTGTATGTGTGAGCTTATTCGAGAGTGTAATAAAGCGGCAACATAGTAACAATGATGAAAACCTGCTTAACTTCCGCTTCAGCTTAACTGATGCAGAGTTGGCAGAAATTCGCATCGAGAGATATGCCATAGTGATTCATGCAATACTGCGCTTATGATTGCAACTCGAACTGAAACTAGCGGGTAAAGGAAACGTTAATTGGAGTTTTGTAAACAAAGGTTTCGCTACACACTTCTAATCATCAAACTTAATCTTTCTTTTATGGTGACTACAATTCTTACGGCGGCGGAGTTTTATAATGGTCTTTCTCCCTCCGTTGGCGGACACCTTCAACATCCCCGTTTACACAGCTGCTTCTTCGTTGTACGTAGGGTCAGCTTGTTGGAAATTTCTTTAGTATGGTAATAAAACTTCCTATTCTTTAAATTTTGTTTCTTCTATTCGACGACTGAAAAGTTAACTCATTTGCGTTTTATTTATGGCTAGTGTACCGCGTAAAATATGCGAATTAAATGAAACCAGGAAAGATATCTGACAGCATTGGCTATTCAGCCTGAACGGGACCAGACATCAGTGAGTTTATGTTTTATAATTGCTAATTTTGGGCGGGTGATCATCGCCATTTGCTTAACTCTGCGTGCCCTATGTTAGTCGTTTTTCTTACCACCGCGCTCTCTTTTGAAATAAGTAGTGAGACAGCATCATTGGGCATGCAGGGTTAATCGGCACAATCTCTCTCCACCAAACATAGTAAAAAACCAGCAAGTTAAAGAAAGGTTTGAATTTTCAATATTTTCAAGTACAATTTAATTTTTTTTTACTTTATTGTTAAACTTGCTAGTTTTTCACGGTTTTTAATTCATTTTCTATGTGCGCAGTTAAATGCTGTGCAATTTATGGATGTTTTGGGTTGAGATCTGATGATGGTCGTTTACTTCTAGCCACATCAACTCGGGGAGACCCGGGTAAGAACCATCACCGAAATTTTTTTTTTTTAATAATGAGAAAAAAATAAACTGTAAAGCATGAATTCTTAGGCGTGGGATCCGTCCAAATATAAGGGAGTAGAATCGCGTGGACAAAGGAAGTGGGATATAATGATGAAAAGTGGTTTATGAGGTGGTTGTTGGCTCCGAGTTTCCACCGTTGCATAGCGGGAATAGAACCAACTTCACCAGTGGTCCAGTGACTTGACCTTTCTCCGTCAAGATGTCCACTACTCGTACTCTGCTGTCGGCACCAGGGTGTACGTTGACAACTCGTCCTAACCTCCATTCAGTTGGGGTTAAGTTGTCTTCCTTGATGACGACCAGATCACCAGGTTTAATATTTTCGTTAGGATGTTTCCACTTAATGCGTTTTTGAAGTTCGGTTAGGTACTCTGTTTTCCATCGCCGACACAAAGTTTGATTTAGTGCTTTGAGATTTTGCCACCGATTCACTATGGAGGCAGGAGTTTCGTTCACATCTAATTCTGGTGGGGCTAGAAGATGTCCACCAATGAGAAAATGGCCTGGAGGAAGCGGCTCCAAGTCAGTAGGGTTGTTTGAAGAGGGACCCAGTGGCCGTGAATTGAGGCATGCCTCAATCCGGCATAAAAGAGTACTAAGCTCTTCAAAGCACAAATATGGGCGGACGCGATTTTTCTAAAGTGGCTTTTGAAGCTCTTTACACCCGCTTCCCACAGTCCTCCCATGTGAGGCGCTGCAGCTGGTATAAACTGCCACGTCAGCATTTGGTGGTTGTATTTCGAGATAGTTTTATCTCGAGTTTCAGACAGAAAAGCTTTAAATTCAGATCGTACGAATCGTGAGGCTCCAACAAAGTTAGTACCGTTGTCGGAGTAGATATTTCTCGGCCATCCTCTCCTNGCCGCTAGAAAAGATGGGGTACTAAGATCACTAGTAGCTTCTAAGTGAATCGCTTTTGTCGTGAAACAAATAAATAAACAGACATACCCTTTAGAAACTCGACAACCTCTGCCGCGGTAACTTTTAGCATCAAAAGGTCGAGAAAAGTCAACCCCCGTATTTGTGAAAGCGCGAGTAAATGTAGCGCGTTCCGGAGGAAGAGTTCCCATAAGTTGAGTTTGTGACCGTTTTTTAAAGATAATGCATGTCTTACAATTATGGATAGTGGACCTGATCAAGTTCTTGACTTTGGGAATCCAGTATTGGGTACGGATGAGGCGTAGCATCAGTTGATTCTCTCCATGCAAGGAGACCTTGTGAATAAACGATACAATAAGGCGGGACAACCTGCTGTTATACGGGATAATGCTCGGGTGGCGTTCATTGTATGCTAAGTCCTGGGATGCTCCAAGGCGACCTCCGGCTCTGATGATGTCATGTTTATCGATGAACGGATTAAGCGGAAGGATTTCACTCTTCGCATCGATTGGTTTTTTAGACTTCAAGTTTGCGTATTCTTCACCATAATAATGCTTCTGGTAGATTTTTATCAGAATATGTGCCGTTGTTTTAATTTCATTAGATGAAATTAAACAAGAATTTTCGTGAAATTAAGCTTTTGTTTTGGAATGAGTTCTTCGATAAAATCTCATAACATATGATAGAACTCTCAAAGCTCTTGGTAAATCGGAAAAACGGTTAAGAATATCGATATCATTTGCTCTTGTTGTCGCATAAGTGTGTGCTCTTTTTTCTTCGTCGTGTCTTCCTTGAGCGGGCCACTTGGAGTTGTCTTCTTGCAGCCAAGAAGGTCCCTGCCACCACAAAGAATTGTTGACCAATTCTGACGCAGGTAGTCCTCTGCTAGCCAAATCGGCTGGATTTGAGGCCGAGTCTACGTGTAGCCAGTCCTTCTCCCCTACTTTTTCTACGATTTTCGTAATTCGGTGGGCGACGAAGGTTGACCAAGAACAAGGCGGCTTTCGTATCCATGCGAGTACGATGGTCGAGTCCGTCCATAGATGTGTCTTCACTGGTCCTAGGTTGAGGTTGTTGATTATAGATTCTATGATTTCTGCGAGCAGTACTGCTCCGCAAAGCTCCAGTCGTGGTAGCGATATAGTTTTGACGGGGGCGACTCTGGTTTTTGCCAAAAGTAGATTGACCAAAATTTTGTCATCTCTTTTGACACGCATATATGTCGTAGCCGCATATGCTTTTTCTGATGCGTCGCAGAAACCATGTATCCCTATGGGGTCCCCAGGTGAGAAGTATACCCATCGAGATATTCTGATATTATCTATTTCGTGGTAATGTCTCGTAAAATGCTGCCAACGTTCTAAAATAGTATCAGACACAGTCTCATCCCAGTCTGTGCCTTCTAGCCAAATACTTTGCATGAGTATTTTGGCTACGATGACTATTGGTGCGAGCCATCCCAGTGGATCGAAAAGCTTGGCGATCGCTGACAGCATCGCCCTTTTCGTAATAGTGTCATGCTCCTCCAATGGTCTGACCATAAAATAAAGTAAATCCGTATGGGCAGTCCACCTTATGCCCAGAGCCTTAACCGTGCTGGTGTATTCGAATGCTAAGAAATCTTCGCTAAGAAGGTCCGTTTTTGGGATGCCCTTAAGAATTTCCTGACAATTTGAGGTCCATTTCCGTAGTGGAAAACCAGCTGATCGTAACACTTCTGAGATTTCATCTCTTGCTTTAATGGTAGAGTCGACGCTATGTCCTCCAGCTAACACGTCATCCACATGCATGAACTTTCGCAGTATGTTAGATGCTATTGGGAAATAACTCTCTGCATCGTCAGCTAATTGCAGGAGTGTCCTTATCGCGAGGTAAGGTGCGCTATTAATCCCGAAAGTGACTGTCTTTAATTCATATAGACTTACAGGTTCGTTCAGGTTTATACGATAAACTATTAGCTGGTATTTGGTATGGTTGTTATTCACCCAAATTTGGTGGTACATCTTCTCGATGTCGCTATTAAAAACGTACCTATATAATCTCCAGCGGAGTATTAATATTGGAAGATCTGCTTGGAGTCCTGGACCTGGGTAAAGTACGTCATTTAAACTTGTACCATTAGCCGTCTGGTTAGAAGCATTAAAGATGACTCGAACTTTTGAAGAGGTGCTTTCCGCCTTTATCACAGCGTGATGGGGTAGCAAAAAGTTATCGTAAGAGTCTGCTGAAATGCTACCATTTATTCTGGACATGTGTCCCAGTGATTCATATTCTGTTAGTACCCTATTATACTCCTTTTGCAGGACGGGATCCTTTGTAAGCCGTGTCTCATTCCGGAAGAACCGAGAGCATGCTTTTTTAAGAGAGGGGATAAGGCAAATATTTGCTGGAAATTTCTGCCTAAATGGTAGCGAGACTACATATTTTCCATCTGGGTTTCTCTCAGTCGTTTTCTGATTAAGCTCTTCACAATACTTGTCGTCTTCTTTTAAATTTTTTTTTTTCGGTATATCTTCTAGTTCCCAGGAAGCTGTTAGTTGTTTATCCAAGGCAACTTCGCTATGATAAGAAACTATGTTGTTTGTTGGATTTGGTGCTTCTGTGAAACCGGTTAAAATCTAACCGAACACGGTTTTTGGGCAAGAAGTGTACTGAGAACATTTTTCTTCAAGCCGCACAAAATA